>NW_026898277.1:0-46629 GCF_033153095.1 Gastrolobium bilobum
TAATTTTTTTAGTTTATGTTTTTTTTTTTAAATTGTATATATGGTTCGTAATTTTATTAAAAATTAAATTTAAAACTTTTAATTTATATTTCAAACTTAACTCAAATTAATTTTTAATTTTTATAATTATATATGATAGAGAAATATATTTCTTATTTCATCGTTGGAAAATAAAATGGAAGTCTATGTTTGATTTAGATTAATTTTGTTTTCAAAATAACTTTTGAAAAGCTATATAATATTTCAATTTTATTACAACAAAATCAAATGACTCTATTTGCTCTGTCTGTATATATGAAAGATGGCTGAAGATTATCTCATACCAAGTGGTGATATGGTATTGTCCAACGAAGAAGGATTTGCCATCTCCATCACAGGCCTTCGTGATGGTAAGCTATTACTAGCATCTTGATAAGCTGATTTAATCTCCTCCATGCTGGCATAGAAATCAATAGAAAAGAAATTACAAGAACCAATTAAAAATATATTACCAAATATCACATAAGTAAACTTCTAAGTTTCCATTAATTGACATGAATAAATACAATTATTATGATTTATTGTGACATTTTTTGTGTAAACCTTCCGAAAACATTTGTTATCATAATTTATTGTCATATTGATAGAGTTATTCTTGAAGAAAATTATAAGTGGAGACCATACACAAACAGAGGGACAAGGAGGTTTCAACCATGTCAGAGGCACTAAAACTTATGAATTGGCCACGTAATTAGCTCTTTAAATATTATTCAACATTTGATAAAATTCATAAGTAAATATCCTTACCATGTCATTTTAGAATTTCCAGTACCAAGTTGAGGTTGAGCAACATATCCAGGGAATGCCAAGGAACTCCTATAACTCCAATTTTAATAAATTGCATAACAGTGACCCATCAGAGCGCAATGAAAATTAAAAAAAATATATATTACAAAAGGTAAAAGAAAAAAAATAACTACTTAATCTGTTCTGGAAGGATTACAAATGCAAACACCAAACAAAACCACGTGCGTATAAATAAATTAGTTTACAGGATCTATCTGTAACATAGTAAACAATATAATTGCTTGATTTTTCAGAAACCAGGGATGCTACAACTTTTACTTGATACATGCGAAAATTGTATTCCAACAACCGAAGTGAAAAGTTGCAATAAATAGATTGGATTAAAAGTTTTCTCTAAGACAACAATATTGATCTCGTGGAACCTGAACATAAGCAAAAGTATTTATCACAAAGTTCATGTTTTGAGCATGGAAAGCAAATAAAAACTAGTATAGTCAATAAATGAGTCTCTCCTTACCCTCATTCCCGGATGGGCAACTTTTACATGCCAAATTTAAAAGCCCCTTTGCTAACACATAAAGACTTAAATCAAGCAGAGTAAGCAATTAAAGACTTAAATCAAGGATAACAATAGTTATATAAGGCTATAAGCTCACATAGTAAGAAGATTTTGAAGAGTTCACTTCAGATGCAAAGTCAAAGTAATAACCCAAACCATACTTAAATTCCTTAAAGAATACATTTAAGTACTCTGCCTCAATTCATACATGGTACATGCATATACAAAACAGTTTATACAATAGCAGTGAGGGTCAGGTAGTGATCAATATAAATTTTAAACAGAGAAAAATGATAGAAATTATAAGATTAAATAGAAAATGTGCAACTTAAGGCATTCTACACCTAAGGAAGCAATAATAGGATATAACTATGACTCCATAAAAGTCAATAACATAATGATGGATCCATTGACTTCTATAAATCCTCAAAAATAAGGAAACCACATGAAAGGTTCAAGAAAGGCAGTTGGGAAAAAGCAAACAAATACTAACCCACCAAACAACGTGAGGCATAACAGCTACCATGAATAAGAAAATCTATGAGGTAACAGTCTCGTTCTACCTGTGATAGAGGAATATTCCATTGAGAGGCAAAACAAAGTATATTTGCACACCACAAAAATCACATGAGTTTCAGTAATAACGATGACATAGAGTTATCAATTCCAGTAGCAACACACAAAATCAACACAACAAATAAACAAGTATAAGGTAATACCGAAATGAATTCAGAATACAAAACATGACAGATACCAATCAAGGAAGGCTGACACATAGCGTACAAGCATTCACAAAATAAACAGTTTGAAATGAAAAAAAATAGTGAAAATGGAAGAACATTTACCTTGAAATGCGAAAAATTGATTCAACAAGAGGGCAATAAGAACCTTAAAAAAATTGGGAAGAAATAGGGAATACAGTTGATTCGAGGGCAACGCCTAAAGAGAAGAAAGCGCAAATGCTTCGGGTGAAGTCGATAACTGCAGAAGAGAAAACCCTAGCACACGAAGAAGAAGAAGAGGATTTGACTTTTTTAATCATATTTTTCTCTAATATTGGTTGAACAGAAGAATACGGTTGAATCCGAGAAGATGAAGAAAGGAAAAATGGTAAATGCTTCCCGGAAGCAAGTTCAACCAAACTCTAACTTGGGGAAAACGGGAGATGAAAGCGTCTTATGCAATGGTGTGAGTAAAATCTCTCGGATCAGGGGCGGTTTTTGGGCCGGCCTCAAATACACCGCCACTGTGTTCCGTGTTTCTTGTAGTGACTCTACACAAACTTGAACTGATGTGACATAATAATAGTTAAAATGCAAAGACATATATGAAATACTATTAAATTGATTATTAAATAGAAAAATCGCTTAAATTTTTGTTGTTTTTTCCATTATCTTTTTGCTCCTAATGTTGTTCCCCAACTGCAAAGGACGACGATCTGAGTTGCAATCTTGCTCGCAAAAATAACATGATTTAGTGCTTGTAAATTAGTATGTTCTTGAATTTTGTTTTTTTAAAAAAGAAAGGCACTTTATAAAATATAATCATTAGTCAAAAAATAATTTGTTAAACTTGTGATAAAATTTATGTAGCATAAAACTATATATTATTCTTTTATTTTTTATTTTCTTTATCACTTCTTACTACCATTTTAGTAACCGTTAAATAGTAATCATTTAAACATGACGGAAAGAGAAAGATGAAAGATAGAATGAGGGAATAAGCAATTGGAGAGAAAGAAAATTAAAATCAAATAACATCTGTTAATTTAATTTCATCCAACGATTATAAGAGGGGCAATAAGAGGTGATAAGCTTACTTGGTGATAATTATTACTTCTTCCAATTTTCAAACGAAAAGTTATAACCTATATTTTTGCTTTAAAATTTATGTCGGAGTTTAAAGGAACCTATATTATAAGGGTACAAGCAAATTTGTTAACCAATTAGCTTTGAAGAAAAAAATTGGCTAGTAAATTTGCTAACAAATTGACAAGTGATCGACTCTGGTCACCTCTTGCAATATTGTTTAAAAAAAATAAAATAATTTACGCAATTAGATTGCAAAGAGAAATAGGAAAGACAATTAAATCAATTATTAAAAGCATTTCACGTAGTAGAAATGTTATACATCAAAGAGTCATAATAGCTAGTAAGTAATAAATAGCACAATGTGTACTGAAAAAGAAATGTTTCTCCACAGTCAATAGTACAACAAAGACATTGCACAATCATAAAATTAATAATGCATTAAAAGTACAATAATAATTGTCTTTAGCAAGTCGAAGAAACTTTTCAATTATTTTTGGCTCAAGGAATAAGATGATCGATGATTTGTTGGAATATGCAGTACATGAAGGAAAGATGTAGATAAGGGGAATTAGGATGTCAATGTATCATGTGGTAGTCGTTCTGCCAAATAGATATACATATGTCCCATAGCTCCAGTTAGAAAGCCGCTTTCGTATCTGGCTTCTAGTGTCAAAATTTCACCATCCTTAATCTTGATAGAACCTGGTTTTGGATAACAAACAGACCTTCCAACAGCATAACCTTTCTCATTTCCGGGTTCAATTCCCGTTCCATATTTTGCTTTTGAGGTACATAGAGTTCTTCCGTCCTATATTAATAGAAAATATAAATTGTATTATTAAAGATGCATTGCAATATATATATATATATATATATATATATATATATTTCAGTTCTCAAAATGATATATATTATTTAAATTACAAAGAATGATGGGAAATACTTAAGATATCTGTACCTCTCCATATAGAGTTGCATTAATACCACTTGAATGCAAATGAGCCGTTCCATAAATGAGATAACCACCTTTTTGCATTGGAATTTTTGTTTTCTGGACATGAGGAGAGTCCTTGCTACCATTTGCCAGAATAGTAAATTCTACCTATAACAAATTAATAAAACTTTAATCCTCACTTACTCCAAACAAATTAATAGATTGAAAAGTGTAATTATAAAGTGCATTGAATAACAAGCATATTTACCTGACACTCATGGAATGAAGTTGAACTATTGGATTTGATTTTATCGGTCGAATCAAGTACATAAAAATTAACAGGAATTTGGCTTTCGTCCCAGTCAACCCACCTTATTTTGTATCTTAGGGCAAGCTTTCTCTTTGGGCCTTCAAAACCCTCTCTCAATTTGCATTTTAAGTTGTCTTTGCAACATAGGAGTCCTCCTTTATATTCGGGGGTCAGTGGCTCACCATTAATGCCTTTTGTGACATTATAAAAGTCTTTAGGGAGATTCATAAGATCACAGTTGCAATCAGTACAACCTTTCCTATCTTGTGTACCACGTGTATCAATGGCCAATATGTCTAATAACCATCTCTCTTCATACCCATATGGAATTTCTGCAGGGTTATGTAGTTCTACTGCAAAAGGGTCTGGAAGGTTTGAGGTTGTTCCTCGTGATTCAACTCCTAAGCCCCAGTAAAGTGGAAGAATAAAGTCGTGGCACATGCCTTGATTCCTCTTGAAAATGAAACCATCATAATTCTTGGGACGAACCTTAGAGCCGCCGCGCATGCTAGCAACAGTAACATTTTCAATGTATCTTATAGCAAACCAATGGTGAAGGTATGTTTCATACAAAGGTACAGAGTTCCCATCTTCATCAATTAGTTCAGCATCAAAACTCTTGACTCCAATGTGACCTTTTGGGAATTCAATATCATAAAAACTTTTCCCCACAACTAGTCCTGGCTCCATTTCAAACATTTCAGACACAAAAGTAGCTGACTTTATATGACCGTCGGGATCCTCATGGGATGACTTGTCTCCATTGTCAGATTTTGGAAACTCAAAATTTAACAAATTTTTCCCTTGTAACGAATTTAATTCTTTTATCCCTTGGAATGAATATGCTGTGCTTGATAGTAACACTAGTATTGATAATGAAAGTATCAATGATTTAGAGATAAACTTCGTGTTTACCTATTAGAAAAACCAGCATTATTAATCACATGATTAGTTATGAATAATGTTTGTACGTAACATTATTCTTTCGTGTATACAAACATATGCTAAAAAAGTAGGCACAATAAGTAAGATTGAAGAAGACAAATTAAGGGTTAAAATTTGGAAGGAAGAAAAAGCATACCAGATGATCAGAAGAACATGAGTAAATGATCATTGTGGAGATTTGATCTTTGTCGGAAGTATAATCAATTTTAGTTTTGAATGCTTATGGAGTTGTTGTTTATTGCTTTTATAGTATAAGATTTTGAAATGGAAAAGCAGGCGTAACTTAATGCCAATTCAACGTAAGTGTTTTGGATTTATCTTTAAGTTGTTTCTAGAGATTTTGTAAAGAAATTACAGCGTAACTGACAATGCAAATCATTCGGCAACTCTTTAAAACCATTTATAGGCATAAGAAGTTGATGACCGCTGAGCATTTTTCTCAACAAAAATCTTCTAATGGGAATTTCCTTTTAATGGCCAAATTAGTTTGAGTTTTCTTTATTTTGGTCTATTTTTCTGTTTTTGTTAACAAATGTGCCAATCACAGTCTTAGCTATTTCACAACAATATGGGGTACCCAGTATCCACACACCTTTCCATTACGAATAAGGTTTATCATATCAGAAAATGAGAATTTTTTTTTCTTTTATCGTAACAGCCTCAAATGTCAAAATTAGTTGACAATAAAGAATATGTATCTTTTACCACATAATTTAATGAAATACATCTGCAGTACATTTTTTTATAAGACACACAGACAGATCTTCAAATATAAGCATATTTTTCTGCATTTATGTACCTTTTAAATTTTAAAAAATTTGTCAATTATATCAATACTTTTTTTTTTCAAAACCAAAATTGAGAAGATCTTCATTGAAATTATAAATTTGATAAAAATATATTTTTATTTTTATTTTTTCCTATTAAATATTAAAAATATAAATTCTGAAATTATTTGTTGAATTTTTTAAAAAAAATACTTTATTTGCTGAATTCAAACTTTTTTTGCTGGACCATATTCAAACTTTAATTTTATGGCTTGCGTGTTTAGCTTTGGTTTTATCTCTTCCTTTAAAATATTACTTTGACGGTTAAATCCTTGACAAATTTATAAAAGAGGAAAATGAAAGTTATTCTTATAATCTCTTTCGTATTACAATCTTTTATAATTATTTTTTATTCTTATATCAAAATTAAATCAATAATCACAGAATGACATCATGTAAAAATTAATAATTTAATTTTGATCAATCAATAATAAAAATAATTGTAATAAATTGTGTATAGGTTGTACCTTTTATGAATAAAGGAGAATTTGACAGACGAAAAAAAATGTTGATTGATATTTTTTCAAAAAAAAATTGTTAGCAAATATTTTCGGTGAGATATTTTTTTTTTTTTGGTACATATTAATCTAAGGGAAAAATGTTTATCCTTTTAAATGACACAACTCATATCCTTTCACTCTCACAAAAAGGTAGGACCCACACATTTATTTTTTTGTCAACTCTCTCTCCTCCTTTATCTATCTATTTCTCTCTCTTAAAATGACACAACTTTACATCCTTTAAAATGACACAAACTTTTTCCTTAATCTAAATATTCAGCAAATGTTAGCAAAAGTGACTGAACACTTCCTAACACGAGTTCTGTTAAACAAATATAACAACTTTACATATCAGCAAAACACATGAAGAAAAAGGAAAAATAAAATAAAATCATCTTATGTTGTTCTTCATAACAATAATAATCGGGAAAAGTTCAAATATTCAACGTGGTTTGCTTTTGAATCACTTATTCTTTATATATTTTTTTTATCATTTACTTATCTGTGTCTTTCTTCATCGAAGTTCCACCTTAACAGTGTTAAGGTTTCTAACTATTATGATTAATCTACTCTTTTTATAAAAACATACCTTGTGTCATCTTTTTTCTCAAGCTCTGCAACGGCTTGTAAGCATATAACATTTCTTCAGCTCACAACAATTTTCTTCAAATTAATTTTTTTTAAATGTATTAATAACTATTATAAAATAATACTTGATGCCTTTGCAATTTGATATTTGGCTTTTTTTTGTACAGAAACTTCACAAATACTTTTGTGGCAGAAATACTTTTGCCTACCACATATGCAAAAAAAATTATGTTCATCAGGATCTGCATGCAGATCCCAAAATTCCTTTTTTTTTTTAAATAAAGTGAACCTAGTTTATTGTGTCTGTCATAGACAAAATTGTTTGCCACTGCTACCTAACTAAAGGACCCTTTACAAAAATCAACCTCGTGTCATTTTTTTTTCTCAAGCTCTGCGAGGGCATTTTATAAAATTTCTTCAGTTTCAGACAATTTTCTCTGAATTAATTATTTTTTTAAAAATGTATTAATAATTACTATAAATTAATACTTGATGTTTTTGCAATTTGATATTTGGTTTTTTGTACATAAATTTCACAAATAATATGATTTATATTTAATTTTTTATATTAATACAGTTGGTTACTTCCCGGTGAGTGCTATCCATTATGAAGGCATGTAGGACTCTGCTACCGCTACTCTTGGAGGGGAAAACTACTGCACTAATTTGATTTCCAAAAACGTATATCCAAACATAAAGTAGGTTATAATTCATAATTTATTTTTCTTATAATCTTTTACGATTATTTTCTTATCGTTGTATAGAATTCCTCGGATAACGAAAAATGTGAAGACATTTAGTGTTAAACATGAATAAAATGAGTTTAAGCTTTGTTGGTTGATGGGAATCACATAGCACCTTCAAATGTAAATTGTATGGTATTAAGCTACTGTATTCATAATTCCACCATAAGTTTTAAGTTATGATCGCAATTAGTATATTGTCTGATATAGTTATTTTAAAAATGCAAAGGATACTAAAGAGAAAAAGTTTTCCCATAATTTCAAATAATTGTTGTGATTGTAACTGTGTTTAATATCATGATTGATGATAACACACCGGTTCGGTAATGAGGTGTTCCATCAAGCAACCCCTTAGAACACGTTCATGGCTACATCCTCATAAGAATTTGATGGGTGATTTTTTTTGTTTTTGTTCTGCCTAAGGCAGATGTGCCCAATGAAGATTGGGTGATTGATCTAGGATTTGAGTCATTCTCTCTAGATACCTATGAATTAGGTACCTTGGGGATAGCAAATCACTACACACAATATGATGGCCTTAGCCTTGAGGGGTGTGTGTGTGCACTGTCGTGATTGCATAAAGTAGAGTAGAAAGATATATCCCCTATACCTGTGGCCTTTAGTTCCTATTTATAGTGCTTACCTGTGGGCTTGTGCTGACTATAGGCATTACTCTGGTCCATAACAGTTGCCCCCCAGCCCGGTAGACTGAGCTCTCAAGATGCCGGGATGACATGCCGAGTTTATCCCAACGGATTGTGCCAGACAACAGCTATTTAGCTCGAGTCCACGACCTGGCTAAGCATCTTGGATATACAATTCGACCTGCCCTTTTGTAGCCAAACTATCATCAAGCTGCAAGTGTGTTTGTTTCTTCCAATCCGGCGTATCCTGCTACCCTGTAACTGTAGTCTTCTTTTTTTTTACACCCCGGCCTGTGGAACCGGACTTTTTCAGTACTGCTGAGGTTTTGAAGGACTGCAGATGATGCCCTGATCTCCAGACGATTCTCCTTCTAACACAGTGAATCTCTTTTGCAGATAATCATGACGGCCCTCCACGTGGCCTTCCTACACCCAAACGATGTGTACCATTATGCATGTTCGTGCTGCTGGCATTTATTGCAACTGTCAGGGCGTCCCTTCAACTGTCTCATCTGGCGAAGTTACCCCTTTACCCCTGACCTTTGGTTTCGTGGGTTTCACTTATTTGATTTCTATTTCTCATTCATTTTTCACTTACGCCATTTACGCTTTGCTGCATTACGTTCTGAGAGTTTCTTCGGTTTGTGTATTTCCCAGAAGCACTCACACCACTTCCTCTTGTTTTTTCGTTGTGCCAAGTACATGCTTCAATCTACTTTTATGTTTCTTCCTTGCTTGTTCTTCTTCCTTACTCAAGTGCATGTTTAATTGCTTACATTTTCTGTTTCTGGGTATTTCTATTTTGGTCATGCACACTTAGGCATATAGCCATTCTGTACTGCAATTTTGATATAATCCCCGCTCGTTGGAATATTTGCTTGTTAATGCCATGCTTTCTCTTGGGTATTTGATTGTGATTTGCATGCTGCCATTTTATTGCCCTTGCCCCACTGTTTATGCCTTTTTCTTCCCTCAATAGCATGAACGGGGGGAGTTTGAATGGTCGAGGGAGGTCTACATGCCCTCGGGTTTTTGGTCGTAGTGATGAGATCCTTACGGAAGAGGAGGAACAGGCTGCATAGGAAGGGGAAAGGTATATCCAGAGCCTTCCTCCTGGCGCGAGGTACTGGTTGTATGGTAGACCTCGGACCCAGGAGGAGACGCAAGCCGCCTTGCTTAGGGGTTATCGCAAGGGTAGAAGTGGGGGAGGTTCTTCGTCTCGTCCTCCCATTCGAGGACGCCGCCAACGTTCTGGCCGCATTCCAGGTGTTTCATCCCAACGTTCCAGCCAAAACTTAGGTACAAGCTCAGATCCGTCCCATTCAGTTACTACCCCGGCTCCTAACCTTACCCGAGTTCAAGTTTTGCCTCTGGTCGAAACCGTAAACTGAGATGCTAGGAACTCAGATCCATGTTTCAACTGTGTTTACCTTAGCACCCAATTCATTGAGAAGGGGAGCGATTTTATGGCTGACTTGGTGTTAGGAAGTTATACCCACTACCCCAGCTCATTTAACCCTGCTTCTTTATCTTCTTCTGATGATTCATCCAGCTCTTCTCTTGATAGTTTATTTAGCTTAGGTACGTACACTCTTTATTACGTACTGTTTCTGCTTTTAATCCTCCCCTTTTGTTGTTCTAGGTTCTTATGGAGTCCCCTTCTGCAGAGTTTAACACTGAGGTGACCTCGTCAAACCAAGGCCAGGGAGCCGACGTCAGCCCTGCTGAACAAGGCTCTACTCCCGTTAGTACGACTCTTCGCAATCAATTTCCATGGGTGACCGAGGAAGTCCTTAGCTTCCGGTCAGAAATAACAACTGAGGAGATATTCGGGCTTCCCATAGGTAACCCGGTGGGATTCGATACCTTCTGCCCTGCCGAAGATGAACCCGTCTGCTCAGGTCGAAATCCCCAAGAACCTCCTACTTTCTTTTGTTATCGTGATTTAATTACCAAGATTGAAATTCACTTTCCTTTCTCTTTTTCAAAATACAATTGTTGAATCATCTTCGCGTCGCCCCCACACAAATTCATCCCAATGGTTGGGCCTACATCGTTGCTTTTGAGCAACTGTGCACCTCTTTGTCTGTACCGTGCACCATGCCCTTTTTTGTATTTTTTTAACATATACACTCCTCGTACCAGATCCAAGCCCGTTGAACTGAAAGGGTGGACCAGCATCCGAGGTCGTGGAGGAAAGAAGCCGTCCCGAAAATTATTTTCAGTGTTCAGTGACTCCTTCAAAGATTTTAAGGGTGCATTTTTTAAAGTCGTTGTCGAGGTTGGCGCGAAACCGTGGTTCCTGCAAGAGGGCGGGGAAGGAAAATTCCCCTTATACTGGTCCTACGATCACCATCTCTGGAAGCCGGCTGACTACCGGCTAGGGCTGTCAGCGGAGGAAAAGACCAACACCAAGACTTTGTTGGATCACGTCGATTCTCAAGGGCATTTAAGCGTTGCTTCCTTGGTGGCTAAGTCTACTACCGACCTATCCCAGACCAGTATGGATTTGTCTATAGAATATGCACATATTTTTGCAATATGGGTTTCTTTCTTCTTTGATGCTAACCCCGACTTTCTTTTTCTTTTATGCAGGCACCCAGATGAATCCTGCTACAGGTAAGGTTCCTGACTACGTTCTAGCCCGGCGAGGGAAATCTGTTGCTCGACCTCCCCCTGCCCTAAAACGGCCACATACCACTAGCCCTCTAGCTGGCACTAGCATTGTTCTGCCGTCAATTGCCGACGTTTCTGTGGTGGATTTATCCAACAATGACAGCTGGTTGGACACGGGGAACTGTCAAGCATCCACTTCCATGGAATCAGCCGGGATTACCAGTGCTGTGCTTTCTTTGGAGCATGGTAGCCCAGCTCCTAATCCTCTTCCCGCAGGTCTGAGGATAGGGGCTCTGTGGGAGACCGGAGTGGCCACAGAGTTGCGAGGCGTCATGCATCTCCCACCTGAATTCTATGAGACCGGCATTTTGTTTAGAGCCCAAGTGGAAGAGCTTGAGATGGCCAAACTATATACACACAAAACGACATCTTTAGTGAAACCGTACTCAATTCTGTTGGAGAAGCATTCAGAGCTGTGCGCTGAAAAGGATACCCTTAAAATTGACAGGGATACCCTCCGGGCTGAACGTGACAAGCTGGTCGAAGATAATAAGAAGTTGACAACATCCGCTGCTACTTCGAAGGCGTCGTTGGAGCAATCCCAGGCTGACATGAAGCTTGTTTCAGACTCCTTTGGCCTCAAAGCGAATAAAGAGGCTATCATAAATTTTGTTAAGGGGAAGTTGTCATCACTATCCGAGTTGGAGAGAAAAAACACGGCCTTGAATCTGCAAGTCAAGAAGCTGCAAGCTGACGTCAGAAGTTTGCACGCAGACTATGATAACAGTCAAGTCGTGTTGGAAAATGCTGCTGAAACTGCATTCAATAATACTATCAATCAGATCAGGCATTTTAACCCGGATGTAACCCTGAATACTGATCAACTTGATTGCTTCGGGTATGTCCTGAATGGCGCATTTATCTCTTCTTCTGCGAAAAATGATGCCGTCCCCGGTGAGGGCCCCTCTTCGAATCCGGCAATAGAAGCTGCTGAACAACAATTCGAGGAAGAAATGAGAGAAATTCTCCCCCACGATGCACAACAAACATGAAGAGCCGGGATGCCGGTGTATTTTGTAATATTTTTACTTCTCGTTAATATTTGCTGACTCTATGCCACGTGCTGGCTGTTTTCATCAGTTTGAATTGTTTGGACAATGTTTGCCAATTCATGTGTATGATTTTAATTTGTGTTCGCGAAATGTTTTAAAAGCTTTCTAGGGTGTCCCCTACTTTTAACGTTCGCTCCTGCTTAAGCAAGATGGGTTCCAACGACCCGAACGATCTACGAGGCGAGAACGCCCAATCCCGACTCTGGGCAGGATGGGTTCAAATACCCCGAATTTACTTTCGAGGCTAGAACTCTCAATCTTGCCCTGTGGGCAAGACGGGTTCAAATACCCGGCTTGTTTTTCGAGGCTAGAACTCTCAATCCCGCCCTGTGGGCAAGACGGGTTCAAATACCCCGAACGATCTACGGGGCTAGAACGCTCAATCTCGCCCATTGGGCAAGACAGGTTCAAATATCCCGGATTTATTTACGAGGCTAGAACTCTCAATCTCGCCCTGTGGGCAAGACGGGTTCAAATACCCCGGATTCCCTTACGAGGCTAGAACGCTCAGTCTCACCCTCTGGGCAAGACGGGTTCAAATACCTTCGTGCAACATTCTTTCATTGAACTCTCTCTCTTTTCCCTCCTTAAGCTTCCACCACCTTATCCTTGGGTTCTAAGCCCTCTTCCTCATTGTAAGTACTTTGTTGAACCGAACCTCCAGGACTACCAGCTTATGTTGCGTAGCGACACACTCTCTAGGGTAGACCTTACAGTCGACACAAGAAGTTCTATCTTCTCTTCTAGCCAAAAAGAAATCAATCTTAGCCAGGAAACTAAGATATATATGTCAAAAAACTACATGACTGAAAAGACTTACGCTATGAAGCACGGATTTAAGAATTGGCTTTTTGTACCAAACGTAAGGAAGGCTTTATACTAAAAATTTCATTTAGAATGGGGACAGTAATAAAAGATCCATATCCATACCACTTCTTGAGGAAAAACCCAAGAAAAAAAAAAAACTGCAACTAGGTCAACTAAGCTCTGATATGATGTCAGAGCAAAATCACCGAAAAGCTTAAGCAGCTAAAAAAGACCTCAACAATGGGTTTGGTCATCTTAGCTTCTACCAGACTTTTGGTATGATTTAAAAAATTAGGCAAACTCTTCTACAGCCAACTGATCCAGCAATCCTAAAGTTGTAGCAAGGTACTCCAAATGAACTGATAACGATGCTTCAACAGCACTTCTGGCAGCCCATTAGCATCCTTTCATGCAGAAGAATAAATTAAGAATAGAGACAAGTACAAAAAGGAAGGATAAGATATTCTCCATTCCTCCTTAACAAAG
This sequence comes from Gastrolobium bilobum, assembly GCF_033153095.1. NCBI lineage: Eukaryota > Viridiplantae > Streptophyta > Magnoliopsida > Fabales > Fabaceae > Gastrolobium > Gastrolobium bilobum. The sequence continues at coordinate 13,669 of NW_026898277.1, forward strand.
AAGCTAAAAGGGTATTCAGCATGCTATGAAATAATTGTATCTTGAACTACTTAAACAGTATAATATAAATAAGAATTCATGGACTACAAAAGTTTAACCCAAAAACAAACTATTAATAACTGTCACATAATCTAATAACTAAGGGTATTATGAGTCTTCATGAATTATTACGAAGTTAAACCAAGAGCAACATCAAAGCAAAATTTCTAACATGACCTGCACCTAAATTACCGCACTCCCAGTAACCCTTCATGGAGACTGCAAAGAACTTTACCCCAGATTCAATTGTTTGTAAATTACATATTTCAAAAGAAGAGCCAATCTTGGAAGCAGAATCCATCATTGTACTGTACTGTATGTTCTTGAGGTAAGTCACCAATTTGGGGATATGATATGTGCTTCAAGGCACCCAGAGCAGTAAAGTGGCTAGTATACAGCAAAATCTCAGAATCATAAATTTGACAAAATCCTTAAGAAAAATAAAAACTACATATACCAATTAAATTGCTTGGCCCTTTTCTTTTGCTTTCTTGAGCCATTTAAGCGTGCTCTCCAGTGTTGAGTAAGCAGCAACATCTGTCACACTCTTGCTCTCAACTGCATAATCAAACACTTCATAAGCCTCTGCAATTCTACCATCCCTACACAGTGCCCTAACAAGTGTAGCATAAGAAGCTGTTTCAAGCCCCAAACCACCTGATTTCATCACTCCATACAATTCAATGGCCTTCTCCAACAACCTAGACTTACACAACCCATGTAGCAGCGTGTTATACGTGCATGAATTCGGACTGCAACCCTTTGCTTCCATTTCTTCCAACAATGCCAATGCAGCTAAGGCATCCCCTTTCCTGCACATTCCATTCATCAGGGAGGTATAAGTTACCTCATCAGGAAAATAACCCTTTTCCGTCATAACGCGCAATAACTTCTTAGCTTCTGTAACTCGGCCAGATTTAGATAACCCGAAAATCAAAGTGTTATAAGTAACAAGATCAGGCTCTACCCCTTCCTCTTTCATTTTATTATAAACCTCAATTACCTCACTTCCCCTATTCAGCATACAATACCCTTTCATGATTGTATTGTAAACAAAGCAATCCGGCTTAAAACCCTCCTCACCAAGCACACTCACCAACCGCAAAGCCTCACGCAGGTTCTTGGTGTTACAGACATTATCAATCAGAATAGTATAAGTAACAAGATCAGGCTTTACACCGAAATTGCTACGCATTTCATCAATGAAACTATACACAGTGCTCAATGCACGGCACTTACAGAGATGCTTAACAATGAAATTGAAAGTGTAAGTGTCAGGACTGCAATGCTTCAAAGAAAGTTCTTTGATTAATTCCACCGCGTGATCCAACCGACCGGCCAAACAGAGTGCCCGGACCGCTATATCTGTGGTAACTTTATCGGGGCCTATGCCGCCCGCGATCATCAAATTTAGGGTTTGATGAATTGGGGCAAGTGTGGAATCAGGGGATTTGCAGGATTGGGAGAGCAAGATGTGGTAGGTGGATCGGTCTGGGGAGAACGAAGAATGGGTCTTCATCATGTGGCGGAGAAAAGCCATGGAATCATTGGTGGTGGAGATTGATGCGTAGGATTGAAGGAGGGAATTGTGGAATCGAAGGTCAATGGAGCCATTTGAGCTGTTGACGATGGAGTTGAACACGCTCTTGGCGTCTTGGAGACTCGGGGACCTGAAGAGAGAGAGGGATTTTGGATTTGGAGTACGAGGTTCCTGCTGCTGGGGTTTTCGGGATTTTCCGGAAAAATTGGATGGGATTTTCTTGGGAAAGTGATGGGGTTTGGAAGAAGAGGGGTTTTGAGAAGGAAGCAGAGAAGATGGGTTTCTTAAGTGTGGGTTAGCGATTGCGCTACGAAATGAAGGAGGGATTTTTCCCATGTCGTATTCTTCTTCTTACTCTTCCTCCTCCTCGTTGCAGGGTTTATAGGGTTTTACAGGTTCCGAGTGTTAAATCTTTTAAAGCAATTTTACTATATATCTATTTAATTATATTTTTAATGGAATTTTTTTTTAATTAATTTTGACTATGGAAAGACGAAGTGGATTTTGAGTATACTTTTTTATTTTAAAGAAAAAAGAGTATTAGGTAAAAATTGATTCGATTCAACCGAATCAAATTAAAGTTACTTCATTTTTAATTCGTAAATCTTCAATATTATTAGACAATGTTCATAATAAAACATGCAATTCACTTGGGTTTTTTTTTTACCCTTTTACTCCTTATTAATTAAAAAATAATCATTTTATCTTTATTTCAAAATTATACACTAATTTGTCCTTTGTTAATCGATTAAATGATCATATAATCAATTAATTAACAACCATATAGATATCTTTATATAATCGATTAAATATCGATATAATTGATTACATATAAAGAAAAACAAAAAATTCACGAGAAACAGATTTTCATACGAGTTATAGTTTGCATGTTTCGGGCTTTTGGGTTTATGGTGAAATTGTCTGCTTGTGTGTACAATTGGTACTCTGTTTTTCTTAATTAGTGCAAAGCTAAGGGAGTTTACCCCTATTCCCTTTGAGAAACAAATCTTAATAGCAATATTAAGTTTAGAACAAAGTAAACTTGTGTGTCTGTTTCTCTTTATGTTTCTATTACCGTTTAAATTTGTGTATTCTACTGCAATAACTCTAACACTTGCTATAACTCAGAACTTTCTCCAGCTAGCTAGCATACTATTTTATTTCTTTAGTGAAGACCCAATATTCTCAAACGCATAACTACAGTGCACCAAACTAAAAGGAAGAAGATAGACAAGTGATCACATAAATCACACTACACACACAAAACATTAAGGTGCTGTTTGGTTTAAGGTTTCGTATAAGTTGCCTATGCAAATAGAAGTGGCAAAGTAAGACATCCATGTTTGGTAGACAGTTTTTGTTAAGTTCCCCATCTATTATATTTGCATAGCATTCTTCGTCTGGTTGTAGAAAGCAGGCTATTGGCACTGTTAGGAAAGACAAATTGGAGGTGGTTTTCTCTCGTTAGCCATCTAAATGGCAAAAGTGCAATCGAAATAAGACCATGGTACCCTCATATAAAGCGTGAAGAAAGAGGCGAAGAAAGATATAGATAGCAGCGCCCGTGAGTGTGAGTCTCCTTAATTTTCGATGTCGTTCTTTTGATTGAGTGAGTTAATAGTGAACAGAGTTAAATATCTGATCTATTACTGAACCTTTTGTTTTGTACGATTCATTTTCCCCTCAATTTTGCTATGTGCAGATGTGTTTGATCCATTTTCTCCAACTCGGAGTCTGAGCTAGGTTCTGAATATGATGGGCCAGTTCATGGATAATCCATTCCTCTATGCGTCGCGTGGAATCGGAGCTAGAGCTGGAGCTCGTCGCGGGTGGGATGCTAAAGAGACAGAGGATGCTAAAGCGTATTTTCTTGATTGAAGAGGTATACTCTGATACAATAAGGAATTCAACCGACTTATTTAATGGAAAGGCTAAATCATTATTGATTAATATTGTAGTATTCATACACAGGAAGCTTCAACCTGATCTTGAGGATAAAAAATATAGCTAAGTTTTATGAAACCATGAATGTGTACTGAGTAGTAATTTTTCACTCAATAACACAATACAAAGACACCAAAATAATATACCACTAATTATATATATATATAGAGGTCCTTTGACACCGGTGTCAAATTTGAAGTTTGACACTTCATCTGAGAGCCGTTATATCAAAAAAGATCAATGGTGTCACATGCTTACAAATTAGAGTCGTTGATCTTTTTTGTTCTAACGGCTCTCAGACGAGGTGTCAAACTTCAAATTTGACACCGGTGTCAAAGGATCCTGCCTCATATATATATATATATATATATATAGCTTCAGCACCAATTTGTTTGCTCTCATTGATCAGAGATAAGGTGGCGCAAAGATTAATTTGTCTTCTAACAGCTTTTATTGCAGTATCTTATATTCTCGTTAACCATTCTAGATAATTCATAACTAATTAACTGTATTCTTATATTGGAGTGTTGCACATACAGGCAATAGAATTATATATTTGGAAGCTGGGTAGTAAGCAAGGGCATCATAACAAGAATGGAAGACCAAAAGGAACGAGCCAAGGTTGAGGACCAACCATGGACCCTTGACCCTATCAAATTCCCTCTCCTGAAAGCTAGACAAGTACCTATCTTTTTCTTCCTAATAAGCTATAGCACATTTAATTAAGAAGAGTGCTAACTCAACTGATTTAAAGAATAATCAAAGTGTTGCTCCAAACCAAACAAGGATCTATCCTCAGCATATGATTTTTCTCACAAGAAAATGAATGGTGTGATTGTTCTCCCTTCTTGTAGTTGATAAGACAACTGGTTTTTATAGTTAGTTCTTTATGTATATTTGCATTATTCTCTTATACTTTTGTATTAGTTTTTGTTGTTGGAGATATAAAAGCCACTCTTAAGCCTTAATTTAAAAGACTACACTTTTGGGGCTGTAAGCTTGTTAACATGGATTAGAAGCCTTCTCAACCATATAAAAATTTAAATATTAAAGGCTTTGATATGTTGCTAAAAGAACATCATATTAGAAACGTAAATAAATTTTAGATGAAAACCAGAACATAACTTGATTATTTTCTTATCACATAACCAGAACATATATATGTATGTGTGTGTGAGTGAGTGTGTGTGTGAAATCATAATCTCAAAAGAAGAGAGAAAATGTGAACATCAGTTGAGAAAATGTATTAGAAAGAAGTAGGTAGTAGACATAAAAAAGGTAAGCATATTATCTTAAATGACTTAATAATAGGTTCTTTCACCAAACCTACCATCCCAACGTCAATATGCATTCTATCCTATTTAACTTATCTCGTTACAACTGTCTAAAAAACCTCTCTCTTCAGTGATTTTCTACTCATACAGATTATTGATACCACTTCTACTCATACAGATTATTTGACAGTCTTATATGAAAACAGCCATGTTCAAAGTGCAGCTGATAAAGTGATTGCTTGACAGGCATGCTGTCAAGTTTGCCTAGGTTGTTTATTTTTGTGGTAAAAGAGCATGTTTTGAGGTTGATTTAAAGCAAAGGAAGAGGAAACCATGGATTGAAAGAAACAACCTGCATTTTTATCTGATATAGATACATAGGATCCGAAACAGAACCATGAATCAAGGCCATTTGGCATATATGTGTATCTGTTATATTGAATTAATGTTACAGCCATTCATTGGTCATATGAATGTAATTTTACATCTATTTTATGTATTTGTTATCTGTAAAACTCTTGCCATTAATTAACTATTACCATTAAGATTATTGTCACTTATGAAATTATCTAATAATGTAGCCCGCACCTGTTTGTTTCACACATGTACAAATACACCATCGCATCATGAATACTTGGAATTAGATGAGGAATCAAGGTGAAATATCTGAAGAAAGAAATGAACACCCGAAGTGCTTCATATTAATTGAATCACTGAAATATAATCCATTGCTTGCTAAGGTCATGAAGCTTCATCAGTGAGTAATTTGGCACTTCCTTATCCTTAAATTTAAATAAGCATCAATCTAAGGTTTATATGTTGCTTGATTGCCATGAAATCTCATCATTTCAAGCATGAAGACCAATGACAACCATCAAAAGAATAAACTTCGCATTATAATAAGAGGAGAATTTAACCAACGGTTATTGAAATTTTTGGCAATTCTTTTCAGATTAATCTTGAAGACCAAAAAACTGAGGCAATGTGTCATAATTCAAGTAAAGTTGCATTTGTCACCATGTAATAGTTAAATATCATGTAAATAAAATATGAGTTGAGATTGTCTCCAGTGAGAAATTCTATGGCTCCTAGTCAAGGAATACGTGATGAGTATGAAACTGGAACTCATAGTATGAGTAGTTTCAGTAGTCCAAGCCATGTTCAAGAGGCAGTGTCTCTAAGCCCTCTTCCACAGGGCCACAGTTTGGGTGGCTTTAGGGCAGTTGCCTCAATTCCTAGTTTGGTGCCTGAGCGTCCTTTACCTTCTAAGGCAATATCTAACCCAATATCTAACCCTTCGCTTGGATTTGATGGATGAATGGCGCCAAAGGGAGTCGGTAATGATCTGTTATTGCTTTCAGCTTCTAGCACTTATATTACTAAAGATGGTCTATCAGTAAACAATTGAACGCGAACTTCAAAAATCTGTTTCAAATGAAGAAAGACTTGCATTTTTTTATTTTCCCAAAAATTTTAAAAACAGGGATATTTTCGTAATTATCACTTATTTTCCCATTTATATTTTACCTCAAACCAAACATAGACTTTATAAATCTTACCTAATTTGCCCAGTAAATTTTTTTTCAACCAAACAACTTTTTTTACATTTTCCTACCAAACTCACTTTCTAACCATTTCCCTATCAATTACATTTCCCTAGTATTCAAAAAATTTCTCCTCAACCAAACGCCCCCTAACAAACACTTGAACCAAATGTTATTAAAAGGGTCAAAAAGCTTCTTCTCCTGCAACTATAAAAATTTCATTTAACACCATTTAGGCCACTGATACCCCTATATATATATAAATTTCAAGTTTATCCAGGCAGATCACATACCCAAATGTCCTCATCAATTGAACTACGCAAATCGATATATAAACTCGTGAATTTTTTGTTTTTCTTTCTATGTAATCGATTACAAATCGATATTTAATCGATTATATCAATAAAAATATCTATATTTTATTGGGTTTTTGACCCTTTTACCCTTAATTAATTAATTACTAATCATTTTGTCCCTTATTCAAAACTATCTACCAATTCGTCCCTCTTTAATCGATTAACTTGAAGATTTAATCGATTAAATGGTCAAAACTGGCAAAAAGTGGTGACTTGAAGATTAAATCTTAAAGTTAATCGATTAAATCTCCTAACAGGCAACAAAGGTCAAATCTCCTCCATAAACAAAAGCAGATTCCATGCATATGAAGCAAATCAACAAGCATCGATAACCAAACAAACAAATAAACCAACAAAAGAAAAATGATTTTTGAAAACTAGATTGATTTACATGAACTACTTTTGTTACTTTCCTTTTGATATAGTACGAACAACGAACCCTTTCCCGTCTTGCATATTCATCATAAAAATACTTAGCAGAATCTTCAATCAATTTTCCGTGTATTGGAGGTTATTTGAATTTTGAATTTAATGTAATAGGAGTTGATTGCGATCTGTATTTAATAGGAGCTGATTGCGTTTTATATTTAATAAGAGCTGATTGCGTTTTGTATTTAATAGGACGCAATCAGCTCCTATTAAATACAAATCACAATCAACTCCTATTACATTAAATTCAAAATTCAAATAACCTCCAATATCGTGTTTGTCTCATTCAATTAATGCTTTCACGCTCATTTGGGATATTAATCGATTAAATATAAGGTTTAATCGATTAAATCAATTAAGAGAGATATTTAATCGATTAAGAGAGAGATTTAATCGATTAAATCTTCAAGTCAACCATTTTTTCAGTTTTGACCATTTAATCGATTAAATCTTCAATGTAATCAATTAAAGAGGGGCACATTGGTAGATAGTTTTGGATAAGGGACAAAATGGTTATTAATTAATTAATGAAGGGCATAAGGGTCAAAAAACCATATTTTATTGCTGGTCGTTAATTAATCGATTATATGATCATTTAATCGATTACCAAGGGGCATATTAGTGTATAATTTTGGGATAAGGGTAAAATGATTATTTTTTAATTAATAAGGGATAAAATGGTCAAAAAGCCAATTCTCTTGCCATATTTCTCGTGTTAATTGACTCTTAAACTGACTAATGCCATATTCCCTAATTATTTTACCATAATAGAGATATAATGGAATAATTTTCCTATTCTTCTTACCAAGTTATTGACAATGTCAAACTTAATTAGTTTTTCCTTATTATCTCTTTAAGATGAATTTTGAGTTGATAATTCTTGTAATTAGTCAAAAAAATATAATATTATTTAAATAAAAATTATGAAAACATAACATTTTGAAACCAATTTATGAATCTATTGCACTTAGTCATGCCCAAAATAAGCGCGACCACTTGCACCCAAATAAGGCGCAACACACACACACATCTATCACCCCCTTTTTTTAGGCATGAGCACTCTCGCCCAAATTAGGCGCGAGCCAGCACGTCTATTTATATCCATTTTTCACTTTTTCATTTCGCACCATATCTCTACCTTCTCTCTAAGACTTTACCCAGACTTCTCTCTAGATTCCTCTTTGAGTTTTTTGCGCAGCGAAACTTTTCCAGACAAGTAAGTCATAATATTTGCTTTCTATATTATTGAATTATACCAATAGATATGTTATACTAGGAAATTGTTACCGACCTAGGAAATTCTTAGCAACATATGTATGAATAGTGACGTACAATATACTTCTACGACATGGTTAGTGATTTATAACATGCTTAATGACTTAGGTTATAATTAGTGATTTAGGAGAATTATAGTAACTTCTAATATATGCATAGGAAATTTTATTCATGATTAATAAATTAGATTATCCATACATACTTTTAAGATGGCTATTAATTTTGATTGTAGTTAGTTTAATTTATTTTGTGTTGTGACTTAGGGCATACATGATGAATATATTATGATTAGTGATGCACATTAAAATTAATAAATTTTTTATTTATAATTTAATATTTTTTAAAATCCTATACTAGACATGTAAATTATTTGAAATCAAATTAATTATAGCAATGAGTTTGTAATTTTTTTTATAGTATATTAATATGGCTGAATCATCATCATCCAAGTCTCCTCGGTCTTTATCCCAGCACAAGCCTGAACCTATCGATCCTACCACACATGTTCTTCCTACACCATACATGTGGGACATACTCTGGAGGCAGACACATCGCACACACGTTTCACAGGTTGTGTGGAACAAGGAGTGTTGGGAATGGAATGAGGGAACCCAAAATCTTTTGCAAAGGGTACATCCACCAATGGGCCAAATGACAAACCACAATAAGTGGGCCGACACCACATCTCAACCCAAAACCTTAAGGCTGTAGGTTTATGGGTCTTTTGCACTTATATGGACATCACTTGGTCTATGTCTAGTCTATGTGGTACTTCTTTACAACTCATACTTATTATTTCCAACATCCTCCCTCAAGTGTGAGACCCAATATAATTCTTACCCTAAGGGCAACTTCTGCGGAAGTCTTTTTTTTTCTCTTTCAAATATTAGGGTCACACTAGTCCTCTGCAGAGGCCTTCCAAACACTTGGCCCAGATCGTTGGCTCTGATACCACTGTCACCATATTTTTCTGTCGGAGCGTCTTCAACCCACCAAAGCTCAAATGGCCATAGCAAAAATGCCACAATCATGAAGGATTTTTCATTTCAGCCATTAAACTAGTTTGGATTCCTTCAATCTTTAATGGAAACAATCTATTTGAACTCATCTGAATAACAGCAATAGCACCTCTAACAGAATCATATATTTCACAAACACCATTTTTAATAGTGATCACATAACCCTTTTCTTGTAATTGGCCAGAACTCAATAAATTCTTTTCAAATCAGGAACATACAATACATTAGATATTGTTTCCACAAAATCATTCTTGGTTTTTATTTTAATGTCACATTTCCCCATTACTTTCATAGTAGAATGATCACCAAAACTCACAGTAGATTGAAAATTTTCATTCAGATGAGAGAAAGAAGACTTACTACCACTCATGTGGTTGCTGCAGCCAGTATCCACATACCAAACATCTGGCTCAATTTTCTTTTCATCTTTAGCAACCATCAATAAGGTTTCACCTTCCTCCTTTTCTGCAAAGTTTGAACTTTCTCCTTTTTCTTTGTTATTTGGCAGCCTAGTATAACATTCAGATTGATAATGACCAAATTTATGACACCTGAAACATTCTACCTTGGATTTATCAAGGGCTCCTCCTCTGCCTCTGCCTTGAAATTGATCATTATTGGCTCTAAAATTAGTGGACCTTCCTCTGCCTCTGCCTCTACCTCTACCCCTTCCTTGAAAATTGTTGGAATGAATATCGATAGAAGCCTTTAATGCTTGCTCATCTGTGTCTTCCTGTTTGAACTTCTGTTCATGCACCACCAATGAGCTCTGCAATTCATCAAGTGACAAATCATCTATATCTTTAGATTCTTCTATAGCACAAACACAAAGTTAAATTTTGCTCTTAATGATCGAAGAATTTTTTCTATGACAGTTATTTCTTCTGTCCTGCCTCCATGAATTCGCATTTTATTGACAATGGTCATCACACGAGAGAAATAATCTGCAATTGATTCTCCCGACTTCATTCGAAGTGTTTCGAATTCCGAGCGTAAAGCTTGAAGCTGCTGCCTCTTTGCTCTTGCAGAGCCTTGATACTTCTTTTTCATGGAGTCCCAAATATCCTTGGAAGTTTCTTTGGAAAGAATGGTTTCCAAGATAGAACGGTCAATGGCCTGGAAGAGATAATTCTTTGCCTTCAAATCCTTCAACTTTACTGCTTTATGAGCTGCTCAGTGTGCTGCTGTCAACTGAGCTTCTTCTGCTAGTGCTAGTTCAACAACACCATTGGTAACTACATCCCAATATTCCTTGGATCGAAGGAAATTCTCCATCAACATGCTCCAATGATCATAATGACCATCGAAACGTGGAATGGCTGCTTGCACAAAATTAGAATGTGTGGCCATGACTCTTCACTTTTTTTTTACAACTCAATTCCCTCACGTGTTTAACTCTCAACCTAGCTCTTGATACCACTGACACAAGAAACTAGAAAGACTTCAACATTCCCTCCCTTAAACTGATGTTTGCTAACAGTCAGTTTAAAGTATACAGAGTATAGACACCTAATAATCTTCTTAACTTCACAAATGACTCCATCTTGAGAGCTTTAGTGAAAATATCAGCAATCTGGTCTTCACTCCTGCAGTAGATTAAATCAATAGCTCCATCATTACAAAGATCTTTTAAAAAATAAAACTTCACATCAATGTGCTTACTTCTTCAATGTAGCACAGGATTCTTGGATAATCTAATTGCTGAATTATTATCACACATAATTTGAGTAGCTTTGAGTTGCTTGAATTGAAGCTCCTCAAGATTCTCCTTAGCCAAATGGCTTGGCATGCACAAGCTGTAGTAGCAACAAAATTAGCTTCTGTGCTTGACAAAGTGACAATTGGTTGCTTCTTTGATGCCCAAGAAATAGCACCTGTACCAATCATAAAAACATAACCTGATGTGTTCTTCCTGTCATCTTGATCTCTTGCGTAATCACTGTCAGTAAATCCCACTAAATCAGATTTTACACCCTTATTGTAAAATATCCTGAAATTTCTTGTTCCTTGCAAGTAGCGAAGGATTCTCTTGGCAGCCAACAAATGCATTTCTGTAGGATTCTCCATATACCTGGTAATTAAACTCACAGAATACATTATGTCTGGCCTTGTTGCAGTGAGATACATCAAACTTCCCACAATTTGTTTGTAGAAGGTGCTGTCAACCTTCTTTCCTCCATGATCTTTGTGTAGTTTCAAGCCACATTCAACTGGAGTGTGCACAAGATTACAATCCTTCATTTGAAACCTGTCTAGAATATCTTCCACATATTTATTTTGAGAAATAAAAATTCCATCACTTGATTGTGCTACACTTATGCTAAGAAAGTAATGCATCATACCAAGATCAGTTATTTCAAACTCATTCGTCATAGACTTTTTAAATTCTTCAAACATAACATCACAATTTCCAGTGAATATAAGATCATCTACATATAAGTAAACAATAAGCATTTTTCCTTTATCACCAATCTTAACAAAGAGTGTATGTTCATAAGGACACTTTATAAAACCAGCCTTAAGAAAATAAGACTCAATGCGACTATACCAAGCTCGAGGGGCTTGTTTTAGTCCATAAGTGCCTTTTTCAATTTGTAAACTTTATGCTCATTTCCAACCTTCTCATAACCAGGGGATTGTTCAATAAATATTTGTTCCTCCAAGTACCCATGCAAGAATACCGATTTGACATCTAACTGGTAAATAGGCCAAGAATTTTGTGCAGCAAATGCAACCACCAACCTGATTGTATCATGTCTCGCAACAGGAGAAAAAACTTATGTATAATCAATCTCATATTGTTGCTTGTACCCCTTAACAACCAAGCGTGCTTTGTGCTTGTCAATTTCACCATTTTCCTTTAACTTTGTTTTGAACACCCACTTCACACCAATAGTTTTGGGTCCATTTGGAAGATCAGTTAACTCTCAAGTATCATTCCTCTCAATTGCATCAATTTCAGAATCCATTGCTTTTCGTCATTTTTCTTCTTTGACAACACTCTCAAAAGTCATGGGATCACATTCTGAAAACAAAGCAAAATGAGTAATTGGAACTTCAATTCCAGTTACCTCATAATCTTCCATCCAAGCAGGCCTTCTTCTAACACGATGAAGAGATTGAGTTCCTTCTTCGTTAACTCCAACTACTGTTGATGAGGATTGACTAGCTGAAGAAGTTGCAATGGACGAATTTTCAGGCATACTAGATGCTGAAATTTGTTCTTGTTCAGAATCAATATCACAAAGAACTTGGGTAAGCTGCTGCATATTCCAATCCCAAGTGTTTTCTTCATCAAAAACAACATCCCTGCTAACCACAACTTTTTTTGTCAGTGGATTAAATAATTTATATGCTTTAGATGTATCACTTACACGTAGAAAGACACATTTTTCAGCCTTGTCATCAAGTTTTTTTCTTTTCTGATCCGGGACATGAGCATATGCAATGCATCCAAAAATTCTAAAGTGATCCACATTTGGTTTTCTCCTACTCCAAGCCTCTTCTGGCGTCATATTTCGAACTGCAAAGGTTGAACTTCTGTTCAAGACATGAATGCACCAGTTTACTGCTTCTGGCCAAAACGTCTTTGGAACTCTTCCTCTTGCCAAGCTTCTAACCATGTTGAGGATGGTTCTATTCTTCCTCTTATACATCATTTTGTTGTGGTGTATACGCAGTTGTAAGCTCTTTTCGGATGCCATGTTCTTCACAAAAAGTTTCAAATTCTTTAGAGCAATATTCACCACCACGATCTGTGCGAAGTGTCTGAATCATCCTTCCTGACTCATTCTCCACACGAGCTTTGAAATTTTTAAATGTAGAGAAAGCTTCTGACTTTTCCTGTAAAAAATAAACCACATTTTTCTAGAAAAATCATCAATGAAGGTAATTAAATATGTTTTACCTCCATTAGAAATTGGATTTATTGGACCACAAATGTCTGAATGCACCAATTGCAAAATTCCCTCTGCTCTCCATGAGTTCCCTTTTGCAAATTCAGAACGATGTTGTTTGCTAACAACACATTCTTCACATACTAAGGAATGAGGAATTGTGATTTGAGGGAGGCCTGTTAACAACTTGATATGGATAAAATAAAGATTCGAGCGGTGTAAGGAATGAGTTCCATGAAGATTCGAGCGTTGAATACTCGACATGTTAACAACTTGAGCAGTTGATGATGATGCATTATGTGAAAAATTAAAAGCACCTGACTTATGGATAAAATAACATCCTCTGCTCCGACAATATCCATGTATAAATCTAAAAAATGTTTCCTTCACTGGTTGACGTATTCTTCCATTACCATATCTACATCTTCATCATCTACAACTTGGAAACTAATTCTTCATTGGACCATGATCTTATCGTGACAAGAGTGATAGATTTGTTACCTTCGAGACCTAACTTCCGATGGATTTTTTGAAGCAGTTCTTCAATTGTTTAGTTGCGCTTGATACACGATGACATTTTCTCGCCTTCAAAAATTACACCACGTCGACCTTCCACTTTCCTACCATTATAATATAGAACAACACGAACACAATCAATATGTGAACTCATTTTTAAATATATAAACAAAAAACACAAAAGAGAGTATCAATAAGCAAGTGATAATGTATCTAGGAGAAGGGGTTTGCGATGAAGAAGAGTTGTGAAAAATGTGGAGAGGAGAGGGATTTAAATGAAGGAGAACTGGGCCAATTGCGCCCAAATTAGGCAAGTTAGGGTTCTAGGTTGCCTCTAATTGGGGCGCGACCAGTAACACCTTTTCTAGGTGTGTTTCATTAGGCAATTGCGTCTTATTTGAGCATGAGTGGTTGCCCGTTTTGGATATGACTGAGTGCAATAGATCCGTAAATTGATTTTAAAATGCTATATTTTTGTAATTTTTTTTAATTTTTTTGCCCTTGCAGTTTTTTTATCAAACCGGTGAAATGTATCTGATTTCTCATTATTTGGGACAAAAGCCCAAATTTTCCATTACTTTAATTTTTTTTATTTTCTATTTATGTGGTTTTTATGAGGGAGATTTTTTTTTTGAAGTGCATAACGATTGGATTTTATGTAAACCGGATGAGTCATTTTACTCATTCGTTTTTGTAAAAATTTATCTTAGTCACACTATGTCTTAAACAAGTTGGCTGATTTACTATTGTACCCCGATGGATAATATGATCGTTGACTAGTGAATAGGAGAGTCTGATACGAATTTTATAACATCCCATATAAATTATTATATTTTTTTTATAAACATATAAATTATTATATTTATATTCATATATTAAGTGAACTTTTCAAAATATTAAAAAATTATAATTTTTTCTCTTTTTCATTTTTTTAATTCATAAATTTATTGTTTCATTTATTTTTATTTAATTAACTTTTTACTTCTCTAATTTATATATTTTTTGAAAAAAAATTATATTCCAACCTTTTAATTTTTTTCTATATATATTTTTTAAACTTTTAAAACAAATAGCAATCAAAGTACTTTAATTTTTAATAAACTAAAAAAATTATGCATATTTTATTAGATATATTGATAAATAAAAATATATATTGATAAATAAAAATATACATTGATATAACAGCAATTAATTAGCTTGTATTACTAATTTATAAATTCAATTATCTTATAATAACTTAGGAAAAATATTTGTCCTTTTAAATGATACAACTTGTGTCATTTCACTCTCACAAAGGTGGGACCCACACCTTTATATTTTTTTGTCCATTCTCTCTTCCTTGATCTATTTTTCTCTCACTTAAAATGACATAACTTTATATCCTTTAAAATGACACACATTTTCTCGAAAACTTATTCTTATAAGTTCTAATTTTATAAAGCCTAAGCGTTAATACATTTTGAACTCATATCTGCACACACATATATTTCAGGAGCAGTAGTGTTAGTATAATCAATTCAGGTACTTTAGAATCTGTTTACTTTACTTATACGCAAAATCAATGGTATTAACTTTGGCTTGCCACGTTATGTTTGAGCCTTCTCTAGTTCGATATATACAATATTATTCTCCTACAATCCTAAAAGAAAAGAAACACCAAACTTGGGAGGCTCATTAATTTAATGGAGGGAGCACCCATTCCAGCGACAAAAACGGTGCTAAACGCCGTTTATCTCTAAACCACCCATAATGATCCTTAACTAAATCTAAAATTTCGGAGGATATTCAAAAAATGTAATGGCATATAGACCACTTAATGTAAAGTGAATCTCAAGCTAGCTATTATAAATAATGCAAGTAAGGTACAAGAGTAACTCAAGCCTTCAGAAATTTCCCTTTTCAGCTTTCATTTCCAAACTGAAGTTTTCTCAATGAGAAAGCCTTCCACTCTGCAACGCGCACTTGTGCGCTTTTGGGTTCTCTTATTTCTTGTTGCCAGCTTCTATTATGTTACTTCTGCTATAGTAACAACGGAAGTTAATTCAGGTTTGTGCCTTATGCTGACACTACAAGATATTTTTTGTTATATGATATACAAAATGTGTACTCATACATAACTGTCAGAGATATAGTAAAACATATTCCCCAACAATTTAAACTTTTAGGAGAGTTGGTTGCATTACATGATATTAGAGCGTAAGACTAAGTGATATAGGGTTTGATCATTGTCCCCTCTATTATTCCCTCTAGCAAGTGAGGAATTAAAAAGATTTCAAGAGTTGTGTATATTTAGTGAACCTAAGTTTTGCGGAAGGAGACCGCTTTAGCAGTGAGCCAAAACACTTCATACACTAAATTCTCTCTCTATTTATCTATGTGAAAAAATTCATATTTATTATAATAAAAGTAGGGTTTAAGTTTCTCATATTGTTAGAGATAAAAATTATTTTCTACACAGTGTGCGGGCTTTAATATTTCTCTTTTTTCTGTTTTTTTCTCACATGACCCTATATGAACCACACATACTTTTATGTATATTGGAGATAATTTTATCTCGTATAACACGAAAAGTTTAAACCATAAAAGTATAAGTATTATGTGTTTAACTTATGTTCTTTTGCATTTCTTATACAGGGAATGAAGAGAACAAAGAAGGACATGATGAAGAAGCAAAATTCAAAGGAATTTTTCATCCAAAACCAATATTCAAGAAACCCATTCCAATTGTTAAGCCTATACCAAAGCCAGTTCCCATTGTTAAGCCTATACTAAAACCAATTCCAGTTGTTAAGCCAATCCCTATTCCAGTGTATAAGCCTATACCAAAGCCAATTCCCGTTATTAAGCCTGTAACAAAACCATTTATAGTGGAAAAACCTATCCCTATTCCAGAGTCTAAGAAACCTATCCCCGCTGTTGAGGCAGAGGAATTTCTAAAGCCAAAGCCTTTATTCAAAAAGCCTATTCCTAAACTACCATTTCACCCCGAATTAAAGAAACCATTTCTACCACCATTACCAATTCCAACTCCATAAGATAATAAGACTCTTCCTCGATCCGCATTCTATAAAATTATCATGCTTAGAATGTTAACTTTATATATATAGCTACGCCTGTATCTCAACATCACTTGCATTAGCATAATCCTATCATTCTCATCTTGTGTGTTGTAATGGAATATATGTACTTAATTGCTTTCGCCTAAATAAAGTTATCTGTAACACCCCGTGTATACCCGGTTTGTTAACATGTCATCGTATTAAGCCACACTTAATTAAATATGCGGAATAACTTTTTCTTTCATTCAATTATGACATCATTATCATTACCAAGTTGATTATTAAATCCTTTCAAAATAATGCCTGTATGTAATTGCAAAAGAACAGCTAACTGAAATACCTCATATATAAAATATGTATCTATGCCACAGATCTACAACACGTAGTCCGGACAATATCCTGATAGTTTATACATAGCCAGACAAAGTAAAAAAACATATGCAATGTGGCATGAACAATCCCCATGCTCACCAAATAAGGAAACAACGCCCAACAACAGTCTCAAATCAAATAACATGACAGTAAAGATAAAGCAATGTCTGCATCCAGCAAAATCATCATAATAGCATGCAATCAGCTAAGCTCCAGCCTCCTGTCGCTAGAGGTCTCAACCCCCGCATTACCTGAACTTGAAAATGGTGCCCCAAACGTAGGGTGAGATCTCTAAATAGAAATCTCAGTAAGACAAGGGGTCCTCAAGGATCTTCCACCCCAAGCTCACTTACATGTGCAATATAAGTTCCAAAAGCAGTTTAACAGGTATAAGTTACAAAATCAGTGCAATGCAGCAGATAATCATGTATGTGTGTTATAACAATTCTACTGATCAGAGAAATGCAAGAATACGTCTATTACCCACATCAGTACACGCCCATGCTGTACCCGTCCACAGGACCACCCCATGGCTTCTTGTCTAAGTGAAACACCACATACATATCATAAGGCATTTGCACTTAGCAGCTCAATAGCATTTCAACAAAACAATATATCATGAAAACACACCATGCATATAACCATCCCCCCATGGGACATGGTGGAACCAACAATGGCTAAACCGAGGACACAAAATCTTACCTTGCAAGCTAACTATCCAAGCCAAGAGTCCAACCAAAGCTCAAAGCCCAAACACAGCAGAATCACAATCTGTTTTGGACCAGCAATCATATCAACAACCATAGCTCACAAGCATATAACATAAAGACAACACTTCTCTTTTACGTTTCATGTCTTTAGGCTTCTCACAAAGCCACAAGCCTTTAATCACTTAGATTCTGACTTAGATATCCATTACAGAAGTTCAACTTCATCAATCTAAGGTCCGCAAACCCCAAACATAGTTCTGTCTGAACAGTACAAACATTGTCCTCGAAAACTCAGAATATCCGGATATATATTAGGGCCATATCGGATATGATATCCGGATATCTCAAAGCCCATATCCGGATATTTCGCGACAGAATGCAGTTTCTGCATTTCGCGAGATATCACTCCAAAGGTTCAGTTTTTAATCCATTAAAACGTCCAAGCGTGCATTTTTACCCTCTTTTAGGTTCATATACAAGTTGGTTACTTGTTTAACTCATTAACATGCCAAGACTCAACCTTTAAACCAAGAAAACTCATGATCAAGTTAAGAAACATACCCAAGGCTTCAAAACAGAAGCTAGAGGTGCTCTTGGAGCTCTCGAAGAAGCCTCAACAATCTGACTTTGCCAAGCCACAAAAATGGTAATCCAAGGTGATTTCTTTCTCACCCAAGATCACTCCTTGGAGCTCACAATGTTAGAACAAAGCTCCCACAACTCCACTTTCAAAGGTCAGCCCACAAACTCTACACTAAACAGAAACCAAACTCAGAAAAGGGAACACCTTACACTCTCTCAATGCAATGCACACTCACACAAGGAGTTTTAGAGAAAGAACCAAGAAGAAATGAGGTCTCTTGGCTCCTAAGGTGAAGGGAGGATGAAGGTGGCAAGGTGGCTGCTCTAACTTCAGCAAACTCACGTAGAGAATGAAGAAAACTAACCTAAAAATCTGTGCCACCTCTATTTATAGTCTAATTAGTTTAAATCACACAGTATTAGCGCTAATAGCTACGCTTAGCATTTTAATCCCAAACTTAAGATTCTGAACCTACTCATTTTTCTAAGATTTTTTATATTTTTATTTTATTTTTTGCAGCACCTTTCCGATACGCGCTTTTCCATAGCCAATATCAGTTCTGGCACCAGTTCTCATTATTTTGACCTGAAACTTGTTTTACAAGTCCTATATATTATTCTAGAAATATTCATGCACTTATTATAATTTTCCGGGATACTTCATCGGTACACATCTATACCGAGTAGCAGAATCGGTATCTTCACTTTTCATCAGAAAAATGACTTTCAACATTATTAATTACTTTCTATAATTATTCAAGCCTTCTCATAATTATTAGGGTCAATTATGGAATTATTTCCTAATTCTCATATTTATTCAATTAATTTCATAAATTAACGGTGCAGGTTCTTACATTCACCCCACCTTTTTAAGGATTTTGTCCTCAAAATCAGAAACATACTTGTCTCGGAAGTCGGGATACTGCCGGAGAAGCTCGTCCTCTCGCTCCCAAGTACACTCCTCAGGAGTTCTTCCAGTCCATTGCACTTTGACCATCGGAATGATCTTGCTCCTCAGCTGCTTCTCGCCACGATCGAGAATCTTGAGTGGTTCGACGGGAGTCTTTAGATTCTCCCGAACCTCCACATCATCCGGTTGCACCACGTGCGAAGGATCCGCTACATACTTCCTAAGTGGTCAGGCATTACAAGTGGTATCAGAGCAGGGCTTCTCATCCAGTACGGTGTGGTTCGAGGACGAACCAGGCAGAAGCTGGTGGGCATGTAACATCCCGAGCGCTGACGAGGGCGGGGAGTGATTGCCGGTGCAAAGAGGCACGGATAAGGAGCGACTCCTGATAGGCTTCCAGCGGGGGGTTACATGTATGAATGAATCGAATCAACACCCGAAAGAAAGGGATTCCTAAGGCTGTCCAGGTATAAGGCTGTACAGTTTGGGATAGCTTATAAGAATTAATTGGTACTACCTATGCTAACAAGATGCATCTGCTTTTCGGTAGCCCAGATCAAAAGAACTTCACAGTTAAGCGTGCTTGACTTGGAGCAATTCTGGGATGGGTGACCTCCTGAGAAGTTTTCCCGGGAAGTGTGCGAGTGAGGAAAAAGCACACTGAAAGTCTCGTGTTAGTATGTGGAGATAGTCATTGATTCTTGAAGCGGTCGGGCGTTACATTCTCAGTATTATTGTTGTTGTAAATCGGTTCTATATTAATCAAAGAAAAGTACTGATTCTCCGTTTTGTTTTTTGTTTTAACAATATTTTTTATTTGTATTTCCTTTTAATATTTTCTGTGATTACATTTTGAAGCAAGCAACTCGTTCAAAACTAACCACACAAAAAATTATGTCACCTGTAAGAAAAATGATATTAAAATCTTTGAGAGGATAATTTGTGTTTAAGAAACTATTTCAACAACACAATCAATTTCATGAAATGTACCCAAGAAATCAAAACATGCAATAACACAAAGTTAAAACGTACCGTGTGAAAACATATGAATAGAAGAAAATAAATTCTAAGGCCAGTATTTGATATTGTATTCTTAAGACAATTTGCCCTATCTATAGTGCCCAAAATTTGTAGACAATTGTCTATCAGGATAAAACGGATTACCTCTGATCTTACGATGACACTTCAACACAACAACCTCATCAAACTTAACCTATGTTTGATAAATCATATTGGAGTCGAAGCATGCAAATGCAAAAGAATGTACAAAGACTAATTGGGAAAAAATATTATGTCTAAAAATTATGATTTCGAATTTTATATAAAAAAAATGTAAAGTCACGATTTGAACGATACTCATTCAATCACGAAATGACTTATTTGTTCGGTGACGAAGCAACACATATTTTCAAAATCAAACTTCTTATTCTTAAATATAATTATTTTTGGGAGTACATTATGTTTTTCTGGATACATTATTCTTAAATATAATTATTTTAAAATTAAATCTAACAAAACACATACACACACTCACACTCATACACACAATATTTAGTCTTGTGATGCATATTTTATACTTGTTTTGGATTCCTGACTTAGGCTTCCCCCAAAGTCAAAAGTAGTTTGCATCCGAGTTAAGTTCTAACAGGTAGTTGTCTTAGTTATGGCACGAGCCCGTATTAGTCACTTAGCCGGGTAGAAGACCCACATATTGCTGGCATCTTTGGGCCCTACTACGATCTCAGATTGGATTATCCATAACTACCCACGTTCATCATAGCCGTCTGGCATAGGATATATATATATATATATATATATATATATATATATATATATATATATATATATATATATATATATATATATATATATATATATATATATATATATATATATATATATATATATATGGAACACTCCAAATAAGAAAGGCTAGATATACAGAATATCCATTAATGTTCGTCCAGAACAATACCCTAGAAATCTAGGTAAAGGGCTATAGGTTCTAGGTATTGCTTTACATATAAGAACATCTGGTAGCTACAATGATGACTGGTTTTGATGCTAATTGCACTTTAAAACCTTAGATGACCAAGCTTTGATAAGCATTTTGGTGATGAAAGTTATGAAATTTGTTTGCATGGTACCGATTTTATTGACTAAAAGGATGGAGATGAATTCATAGTTATAAGAAGGCAATGAGGAAATTCAAAGGTTCACTAAATCCATGTGAATGTTAACCAAAGCGAGAAACACTATGGAAATGGAAAACAAGAGTAAAAGAATTAAAGAGATATTGCAAGGAGGAAGAAATAAGAGAAATTGGGTGGAAAATACTGCTTTACAAGCCCAAATTCTTGTTAACTGAATCTCAAACCTTTAGCTCCTTTTCTTACATATGTTCCTTGGTTTATATTTTAAATATCTGTCTCGGTTATGGCTGTAGTCCTTGTTTTGCAAGAAGAGGATTATTTTAGTAGCCTCTATATTGGCAATAATTAAGGATACAATTCTTATCAGCATGACTGAATCCATCTTATTTAAAATATTGGCTTCGTCGTTATCTATGTATGTTTAATTTGTATATGCATTGGCATAATTAATTTGTAGATTGCGTACTGGGGTAACTGAACTGTGGTTGGAATAAGCAGAACTTCCAATAAGAATTTATTGCACCGCGCGAAATCTATTTTTTGCATTTGCGGTTTATATTTTATGAAGATTTCTTGGATGTCACATTCAAACAGTTCATCTAAATTCGAACCTCGAAATTGTAGTGTATATGTAATATTATGTGCATAAAACATCTATGGCTTTAGGCCATGTACGGGCATATAACGTCAATGTTCTTAATTTATAATTTCTTATTCATGTAACCTAGAGTCTGAACCTCCCAACTTCTATTCCTTGACTTCTATCTCCAATCCCCATATTATATCATTTACAAATCAAATTGAATGTGGGAAGAGGGATTAGATATGACTATTTGGGCTACAGGTGCAGTATTAAAACTTGAAATTTAGGTGGATATTAACATTAATTGTAAATATGTCTAAAAAAAAAAATTAATTGTAAATTTTTTTTTGGATACTAAAAGTTTAGGTGGGGTAATTAGAATAATTGTAAATATTTATATAATGGGATAGTGGTGAATTATTCAGTAAGGGGAGATTGTGGTCACGAGACAGTTTTATAAGTCCTATATTCTACCTTCTGCATGAACTCTATTTCCGCTTTAATGATATTTATTTTTATGCACCCAGGTGATCATTTTGAAATGGACTTAAATTTGATCATATCTTTGGAATTAGTCTTCTGAACAAGGTTCATCGTTTTTTTTTTTTTTTTGGTACACAAAAGGTTGATCGCTTTACCATCAGCCTCAATGGTTTTTAGGTTATTTTCATTGAGTTTTTAATTTTTTTCCTATTTTTTTTTATCTTTTTTTTATTTTCATGGGAACAATTTCGTAATTCTAATTATTTTTGTCTTTGTTATCTATTTAAAAATGTTGTGAACATTTATTTATTTGATTATTTTTTATTGAATAAATATATTTTTGAGAACTGTGACTCTGAATTCTATTCTTTCTGTTTAGCCAAATATTTCGGCATTATATTTCTGTTTTTTTAACTTTTATTCAGGAATACTTTTTTTTGTTGGTTTTTAATTCAGTAATATTTGTTTTCAAGTTGTTTTGCATATTGGCATCTGAAGTGGCTCTGAAAGTACATCTTAGGTCTATCTGAACATCATGCACTTCTTTCTTTTCCTGTTTTCTTAATGCTTGATTTCATTTCAGTTGCTGGTTGACGTTTGAAGTCCCATTCTGTCCCCCACCCTGTTATGAAAAAGATGGATACAACTATAACAAAGAGTGGTGCTGGGAATAAGGATTTGCATACCAATTAACGCGTGGATTGTGTTTTGATTACGCACTAATTAATGGGGTAGACTGTGTTAAAGATGCCACGTTGGCCAAATGTATAAGCAAAGTATCCCTACAATGACTTGAACAATATTTTCCTTTTTGAGTTACTTTTTGAGATTAGTATAAAAATAAAGTACATTTTAGTCTTCAACAAATTATATGATAGAACCTATTTTAATCCCTTATAAAAAAATTAATTTGTGATTTACTAAAATTCAAAATAGACTCGTATTAATGTGGATCTTCTTTGAATTTTAAAGGACCACAATTTCAATTAATTAAGTCTATTTTAAATTTTAGAGATATCACAAATCAATTTTTTTTTTCTAAAAGATTAATATGAGTCCTGTAATTTCTTTTGAAGATCTAAAAGATACTTTACTCTTAGTATAATTACTTCTCAATCTATTTGTAGTTTTAATATGGGTTTAACATTTTTTCTCTGAGAAGAGAGAATTTTTTTTATATAATAATTATGTAGCTTTTCGTAATACATAACGTTTAAAATTAAAAGTACACAATTTATATCTAAACTTTTTGCCTTTAATATTGAGAGCTACCCACAAAATTTTACAAACATAAAACTCTAAATTTCTAATGTTACTGACTTTTGTTAGTTGGAACTTGGAACCATCACGTGTGGCGGACTTTCCTATTTTGTTTTATGAGCATACTTTTCTGCAATATTCATATGATGATGATACTGACTTTATGCGCACCCCTTTCCAACTCCTTTTGCCATTTCTAATTTTCATTTAGAATCCTCATCATTGCTCATAATCACGTGTTTTTCTTAAGTTTTAAAGTTTTCTGGAAATGTTATATTGATTATAATATTGTCAATATTGATTTTTTTAATTATTTACAATGAAAATTAATAAAATAATATGATTATAAGTATCATTTGCATTCAATTGTGATGATTGATTTAATTTTTATAACTATGCATGCTTTACGATCAAAATTATTTTTACTAAAATATATTATTATTATTATAAGAATATTAATTACAATTTTAATTTAATGATGTACAAATTTAAGTCAATTGAGTAATTACCTTTTTAATCTTCCTTTAAATAGTGAAATTTGGCTGCACTGTATGTTTTTTACTTGGGTGGCTTACTCCGTGAACTCCCCCCAATCAAATAACATGAAATCTGCATTGTAGTACGTACATTCAGCAATATATGGATGATAAAACCTTAACAGAGTGGATGGAATTTGAAACATTTTTCTCTTTCCTCCAATATGGATTTAATTTTTTACCATTAATCTAAAAATTAATTCAATCCAAAAGTTTAAGTAGGTAAATAAATACCCATCAATAATTTTTATATTTCTCTAACATATCCCATAAGTAAGAGTCCTTTAAACTTAAAGTGTGAATATTGCGCAGACTTATTATTATTATTATTATTATTTTATTTTATTTTATGCTGACATAATTTTACTAGAAAGTGGGGATTGAACTTGTGATCCATAGTCACCTTGACTTTAATATCATATAAAAAATTATTTCAATCTAAAAATTTAAATTAATAAATGATGAAGCTTTAATAATTTTGTTATATCTAACTGGGTAAAAGCTCCACAGAATTTCACATATGCTAAAAATTTGTAGATCTATTTTGCGTATTAGAATATTAAAAAAAAAGTTATATTTTATGATGCAACAATAAGCACTTGAGTAATGGCAAACACAAAAACGTACACTAGAGTAGCTTTACTTGTTCTATCAGTACTAGAGTATCCTTTCTTTATGATCATTATTGCTATTTCTCCTTTCTTAACTGTGTGACTCAGTGGAGTCTGGTTGAGCACTATCTAATTCCCCTAGGAACTTCTTCTAACACTGCTGCATATTTCACTGCTGTAGTGAAAATCTAGGCAAGACCCCATCTACCACATCCCCCAAAATCTTTGTGGGGTTCCCCAGCTGCCACTGGATTGAGTCTCACATGTATGGGCCAAGTCCTCAGGGGATGTTTGGTACGCAGAATTTTTCAAGAATTTTGAAAAATTAAATTTTTTTAAATTTTAAATTTACGGATATTATTATAAACTGAATGTAAAGATCATAATTTTAAAAATTGAGATTCTCGACTAAAAAAAATTTCTCCTGTACCAAACACTACATTAATATCAAATTGAAATATGGTTGCATATATATACCAAGTCTGATGGTCACTTAAAAAGTTGGCGTGCATGTGGGCCCCCTCACCCATGTATTGTACGGTATGAAATCTCCCTTAAGGTGAAGGGTGCTAGGGTGGGAGGCACATTGTGGATGGGGCCACATTGGAAAAAATTTGGCGTATGTGGGGACTTATATGGGCCACTTAATGTCCATCTAAATCTAAATGATTTTCTTGTGTTGTGGTGGTGGCTGCATTGTTTTGTTTCATTGAAGGACCCACCTTTTAAAGAGGCTACAAATTTTGAAGCTGACATAAGAAAGTGTGCCCCTCACACCCTTCAACAAAGGGGGAGAGGAAGAAAGGTTGGTTCGTGTTTTGCTATTATGATGCCACCCTGTGTCACTTAGTTCGGATCCGGACAAGGTTGTTCCTTCTACTTTTGGTTTTTTTTTTTTTTTTTTTTTTTTAGTCTTTTAATAAAGTAAAAAATTTAGTAATATTAATTGTTGCCATGAACTTTAATATTGAAACCATAAAAACAGAGAAATTGTAGAATAATGATTTGTGTCAATCGTACTGGTTTCGCCTGCATATCTTCAATAATCAGCATTTGGATTTTGAAATCACAATTAGTTAATTTCTTCCATTACATTTCATATATGATTTAGTTTGCAATGAGTTGTGTCTACTACTGTTAAGCGATGATTATTATTATTTTTTAATAATCTTTCTTGATGAATATGAAATTCAGTTCTAGTCGATGGCTTTTTGTAAAGAATTGTTATCAACTAAACTAATTGAATCGAGAGGAATTCCATATATTTTCAAGGGAAAAAGTATGATGTATTCTAAAGTATATGAAATTTCTCTCGATTCAATTAATTTAGCTGAGAACAATTCTTTATAAAAAGGCATAGACTAGAATCGAATTTCATATTCATCAAGAAAGATTATTAAAAACAAATAATCATCGCCTAACAGTAGTAGACTCTACTCATTGCAAACTAAATCATATATGAAATGTAATGGAAGAAATTAACTAATTGTGATTTCAAAATACAAATGCTGATTCAAAATCATGTTTAGAAAGGGTTTAAAGTCTTAATCGTAAACCCGTCCTAAACAGAATTGCTTTTTGTGAAGAATACCTGTGGTTTACTCCAAAAAAAATACAAATGTTGATTCAATTAGCATATATTATTACATATAAAGGAGATTATGAGAATCTAGAGGCGAAAGAAATCATTTATAGTAATTTGAGTTTTAATTATAATAAAATTATTTCAATTTAAAAAGCATTTGTTTTACGATGTAGATAAACATTTATTGATTTGCGTTTTAAAAATAGGGACATGTAATATTTACAACTTATTTTCCATTATAATTTTTTAAATCACTTTTTTTTATCAATAAATCAAAATTAAATTAACGGTCGTAAAATAACATCAAATGATAGCTGTTGATTTGATTTTGATCTAATAATAAATAAAATGATTGTAAGAGGTTAAAAGAGAATAAATTATAAGTATAATGTTAGCTGTGAAAGAAGATGATACTCCACAGAAAACTGAATATTCACATTGTATTCATTGATTGAGGAAAGGAATACAATAAGGCTATATATTAGCTAAAGCTGTAACATAAAGAAATAAGACGCACTAACAGAAAAAAGGTGTTGCTTAACAGAATACACACCTCACTAACAATTAGTTATCACACAGGTATAACAGTAAAGTAAAAGAAGGAAAAATACAAAATAAAAATAAGTAATATATTCTAATAGGCCCCCTCAAGATGGAGAGTATATGTTTAAGACCCATTTGGACAACAAAACTGAAAACTTCGATGCCAGTAATGGTTTGGTGAAGAGATCGGTCAGTTGCTTAGAAGAAAGAACATGGAAAGTCTTCAAGTGTCCTTTGAGAATATGCTCACGAACAAGGTGACAGTCAATCTCAATGTGTTTTGTGCGTTCATGAAACACAGGATTGGCTGCCAAATGCAAGACAGACTGATTATCACAAAAAAGGTGAGCAGGTCCTATGTGCAAAGTTTTGAGATCATGAAACAAAGAAAATAACCATAACAAATCACAAGTGACATGACCAAGGAGCGGTATTCAGCCTCAGTAGAAGATCTAGATGTGGTCTACTTTTTAGACTTCCAAGATATAAGAGAATCACCAATAAACACACAAAATCCAAAAATGGAGCGCCGACTATCAGGACATGTAGCCCAGTCAGAATCACAGAAGGCATTTAGCTAAAGAGAAGCAGAGGAAGAAAAGAATAAGCCTTGTCCAATTGTGTGCTTCACATATCCAAGAAGACGATGAGCAGCTAGAAGGTGAGGTTCTCTAGGAGTAGCCATAAATTGGCTAAGGTGATTAACATCGTATGAAAGATCAGGCCCGGTGATAGTAAGATAAAGTAAGCGTCCAATAAGGCGTCTGTACAGAGAGGGGTCAGAAATGAGATCAACAGAATGGAAGGAAAGCTTGAGACCAACATCAATGAGAGTGGTTTGCAACCCAAATGACCAGAATCTTTATGAATTTATAAGGCATTGTGTCTTTGACAAATAGAGATGCCCTTTGCACTACGCGCCACCTCAAGGCCCAGAAAATATTTCAAAGAACCAAGGTTCTTCAACTTAAATTTTCTATGTAAGAATTGAGTAAGAAGCTGAACCTCTTGAGAATTATTAGAGGCAATAATAATGTCATCCACATAAACTAAGACAACAATGATGGTAGCGGATGAAGATCGAACAAATAAAGAGTAATCAGAGTGAGACTGTAAAAAACCAAGATGTAATAAGGTGGAAGAGAATTTTGCAAACCATTGACGTGAAGTTTGACGAAGACCATAAAGTGATTTGTGAAGACAACAAACAACATTGGGGGGAAGATCAGAGGACTGAGAGGAAAATCCAGGGGGAAGATGCATATAAACTTCCTCAAGCAATTCCCCATGAAGGAATGCATTATTGACGTCAAGCTCGGTAAGAGACCAATTATTAACAGTAGCTAAGGCAAGAATAACCCTGACAGTTGTAATTTTAGCTACAGGGGAGAAGGTTTCCATAAAATCAATCCCCTCCTGTTATGTAAAACCTTTAGCAACTAGATGGGCTTTATACCGTTCAAGTGAATCATCTGAATTGTACTTGACTTTTGTTGGGTGGTTTGCTGACGGTGGAAAAATATAAGTTCTGATAGGGGACGTTCCTCTGTTCTTGCAGAACACAGATTCGTCCCTTAGTTCCAACCCAAGTGCGCAAGTGCACGCATCAAGTAATAAAGGGAGTATTAATGCCCAAATTATCGTTCCCACGAGGATAGAGTGCTAATTATCATTTTATCACTGTTTATAAAGAGTGAAAATGAGAAGAAAAGTTAGTAAATGAACTGTCTGGTCAAATGTTTCCTACTGTCTTGACAACGTTCCTCAGGAACAGTAGGTTCAATCTCATGGCAAACAGTTGCTTGCTGCGTTATGTATGTGATCCTTCCTGTTTAGAAGAAAGTGAGATAACAATCATTGGAGTTTTTATAAGTACTAAATAAAATAAAATAAAACTACTAAAACAGAAATAACTATAATCAAGAGACAACAGGGTGGTGGTTAAAAAAGTTTAACAGAAGGAACAGATTCACTGCTTCACTCTTAAAGGGGCTGTTTTCTTTGCTCAAGACTTAGCACCTTTTGGCTTTGTCCCAGTTTCTTTGCCTGCCAACTCTGATTCCTCAGCTCATGGTCTAGATGGCTCACAAGTTTCCATATTCCTACGGCTCCCTTGACTCCAACATGTACTTAGTTGAGAACCTTAAAATGGACGAGTTGGCCCCTTATTCCTAAGGTGACCAGTAGCGTTTTTGCAATGACATCTATCTTCCCCCAATGGCTAAGTTGTCTGAAATCCCTTCCTTATGGAAGTTCCTTTCTCAGTATGTTCCCAATTTCCATTGGCGCACAATGAATATAGCTTACTTAGCCAAAGAAATACAAAAAGCTTCGGTCAAGAGTTTTGAAAATAGTTTTTTAAGAGTTTCATAGTTTACCCGTTCCACAGATAGTCCAGCTCATGGCTGATAGTTTAAACATAATTATTCTCAACTGAGATCACATAGACCCGAGATTCAGTTAAGAGATAACGATTGGAACGAAGAGAAAAACACTTATATTAATTTAAAAGACAGTTTACAAAAAGAAACAGAAAATGGAGAAAGATGGGTATTTGCTCGTGAGGAGTCTTAATGGTTGTTTACAGAGAAGAGAAGAGGGGTTGTCACTTAACTACAGTTGCAACTTAAAATTAAACTAAGTTACTAACTACTACTAAGTGATCTCTTCCTTTCGGACTACAAACCCTCTAGGATTCGATGATATTTTTGTGTGAGGTGGTCCAATTTATAGCTGGAAGAGGAGTGGCAAGACTGTAATTCCTTTGCAGCTAGTTGCTTGAATGAGGGGACGAGACTGTGGCAGCAGAGTGTGAAGCTTGGGTGAATTGCTGAATGGAACAGGTTTTGGTGATGATTAGCCGTTGTTTGCAGACTTTCCCATGTTTTCCTTCTGTTTTCAGCCAATGAGAACTCTTGATTCTCTGCTCTTCACGTTTCCAGCTGCTCAGTTGGTACTCCGCCTTGCTTTATAGAAGTCTTTAACTCTACGTTACCTGCAAAGTGTACAGAAGTATTAAATGAATGGAGCAGGTGCATTAAATGCGTCTCAGTCCGTTCCCCTTTTAATATATTTTAAAGGAATACGTTACCATCCGTTCCCTCACTATGTTTTTGTCACAAATGTGTAAAACAAGTGATTTTCATACTGAAGTTGCTCATTAGATGAGGGAACGTACGGTATTTTGCCATCAAAATGGGCTTAGATGGGAACGAATTTACGTCCCATCAAACACCCCAAAACAAAACTGTTGGTTGTCCTCAAACAACTCATAAACATTGTATTGGTCTGCCCAATTTAAAAGAATAGCATAATAGAAAGGAACTTGAGCCAGTGAGCAACCATGAACTTTTCAGAAAATGAACTACTCTCCATAGTAAACAGTAAGAGGATTATGTCCCCAGATAAGAGAAGGTTGCTGATCTTTTGTCCCACTGTCACTCATGGGTTGGTGTTTGCTCTGTCCATTCCTGGATGTGATTCTTCAGAACTTGCCTTTCTGCTGCGTTCCTATGAAGTACAGCTGTCTTCCGTTCCAAGGATTCTTTGATGGGTAAGTGTATGGAGATGTGGAGGAAGTGGTGGTCTGATTTGTGGGATCAAGGAACGTTTAGCTTTTGTGCCTTTGAACTTGGACTTTTTCTGTTTTGAGGGAACACCTTTTCTTGAACCTTTTTCCCCCTTTGGAGGAAGGTTTTCTGGTTTTTCTTGAATTCTTTTGAATGACTATTCCCCTTTTTCTTTGTTTTTCTTCTGTCCCTTTTTTTTCATTGTTGAGTACGTTCCTTGTTCTTTCTGATTGACCAGATGGTGTATGATGGAGGTAAGGTGAATGTGTGATTCTGTTTTGATCTTTGACAGCAGAATTCATCTGTCTTCAGCAGTACTTACAACATTAAGGCAAGCTGAGAAGTTTCATTGTGGTTACACCTCAGGAACGCTCTCAGAAGTAGGTGTTTGGCATTTTTATGTTCCTTACCAGTTTGAGTTCACACAAATTAACTTCTTTCAAAAATCTGAGGATTAAACTTCCTGCACTGTTTCTATTTTCAAGTACTCAGAGAAAGAACAAGCATGATTAGTCAGTGACTATGTGTTTCATGTATGTTAGTTAATCCAAAAGAATTGGGAAATCTTAATACTATAACTGAAATACATGCATATACCAAACAGTTTGATCAAAAAAAGTCTTTTCTATTTCAAAAAAAAGATTAATTACAAGGGAACGGAAAGAAACTAAATTAAAAATAGAATTGAAAACAACTAAGCTAAGATAAATAAGAGGGTTTTCTCCTTTTCATTGTGGAGGTCTCCTATCCCAAGGGTTCCTCTTTGCAGCTTCAGCTTCCTTGGCTTCATCAATCTCCTCCTGGGTTAATGGTTTCCTCCTGAGCAGGTCTTGTAATCTGCGGACTTCATTTACAGGGAGCCATTTTTCAGCATCCTTCAGTAGATCGCTGATGATTGCGACCAGGGAGTTGATGGTGGACCTCATCATGGTTCTGCCAGTGCGGTAGTGGATGACTTGTTTTTCAACATCCAGTAGTCTCGTTTCCAACTCATATATTCTCTTCTCCAGATATGCTCCAAAGGCCCTGATGGCTTCTTTGGTTTCCTTACGTTCTTCAGCTTGTTTGGAGACGAGCCTGTTGAGTAAGAGCTCTATTGTGTGGTTGCGTAGAGAGTTGGAAAGGATTAGGGAGTTAGCTGTTTTAGCAATTTCTCCTTGGACTGCTTGGAGTGTTGATTCATAGGATGCAACACTGGCTTCCTTGATGGCTGATTTTATGGTACTGAGCTATTGTTCTCTCTCCTCCCTTTGCTGTTCCTGAAGGGTGTTGAAGGCAGAGGAGAGTTGTGCCAGTCCGTCCCTTAAAGCTTTCATCTCTTCATTAGTGCTTGTCATATCAGGTTGGAGAACAGACTTCGTGGCTGGCAACCATTTTTCTAATTTCTCCCCTAACATTTCAAAGATCTCAGCAATCCCAATTTGGGATTTTCTTCTAGCTGCGATGGGGATGAAGTAGGTTGCTTCTTCTGCTGGCTATTGCCAACAGTAGAAGGCACAACGGGTGTTGCGCTGGGTTCATCCACTGGTGGTCTGGATTATGAGGGCATGGTCATAGCTTGTTCCTCCATCAGTGGAGGAATTGCCATCCCTTCTTCTACTGCCAAAGCTCTGGCAAGAGCTTCGTCCCTAGATGTATCGGGACATATGACAGGAAATGACAGAGGACCTCCCAGATTGATTTGCCTGGGGCCTGTTGTCTTTACTTTCTTCTTAGGGGGTTCTATGAGAATCCCTTTTCCTTTGTCATTTTTCTTCTGTGGCTGAGCCTCTTGCTCAGCCACTGATGTCTCTGCAGCAGATGCTGCTTCTTTGTCTTTCTGTCCCTCTTCTTCTTGTTTCCTAGGAGAGGGTTGTGGGGTGATTTGTTGTGGTGGAGAGTGAGCAGGTGGTGGGGACGGAATGTCAGAAAATGTAGAGTCTGAGCTGCTTGGGGACGTCTCCTTGGCAGCTGGTTTGGTTGCTGACATTCTGCCAGCCTTCAGCCTTTTTGCCAAAGGCTCATTGTCTTCACTCTCCTCCTCCTTGTCAGAGAGGGTGATAGGCTTTACAGAGGATGCTTCTTCTGGCCTATTGCTGTTGAGGACCCTCTTTATCCTGTGACTTGAACGTTCCCCCTTTCTTGGGGGAGGTTTGGCAGGAGATTTCTTCTTGCCCTGTTTGCCATCAGTAGC
>NW_026898278.1:0-47549 GCF_033153095.1 Gastrolobium bilobum
AATTCATAATCTTCACAAAATAATTTTAAAGCTGCAAGTATATATATATATATATATATATATATTGTCTTGGACAAGAACATTCCTGTGGAGTTTGGACTATAACAAGCCCCAACCATGTCCTTGAGAATCTTACGAAGTGGACACAGCATCTAGTTGCTGCTTGCTAAGTGCTAACAGAAGCCCCCACCGGTAAGAACGGTTTCTTCTTTATTAATTTTAACTTCGTTCATTATTTTCATTCATGTTTTCTCATGATCAGTAGTGTTTTCTTTTTTGTAATGAAAAAAAATTGAAATATTGAAGAGATGTCGAACGGCATGGGATTTCAGGAGCAGCATTCGAACCACAACGCAGCAACGATGATGCGCGGGAATGTCTCCATGACCCAAAAACAAATCGAGACTCTGAGGATACAAATCGCTGCTTACGAAACCCTCTCTGAACAACTCGCTGAGAAGTACAGGGCACACCATGCCGCTCGCCAAGCTTCTCCTCAAGGTCTTTCCCTATTTTCTTCCATTCATCTTTTTTCACAATTTTATTTTTTTATCACTTATTATTCACCGTAATAAATTTTTTTTGTTATAGTAAGTTACCCATTCTAACCGTTTACATTCTAACCGTGTAACTGTAAACGGTTAGAATGTGTTAGGGTTGTTTCTGTTAAGAGTTTGTTACACTGGTCTGAGGCAGTTGTAACAAATATACTGAAACAAATGGGTGTGGTGTTTTCAGTGACGTCAGAGGTGGTTAAGCCGGTAAATATGTATGGAGGAGACACATCAAAGGGAATATTTAACATGAAGCCGAGGTGGAGTCCAACAACTGAGCAGCTTCAGATCATGGAGAAAATATTTAAGCAGGTGACACCGAATCCAGACAGGAAAATGATAAACGAGATTACTGCGGAACTCGCCAATCATGGAAATATTTCAGAGAAAAATGTCTGTAATTGGTTCCAGAATAAGCGTGCTCGGTCTAGCCGCTATCAAATGAAATAAAAGGGGAAATGCGCATTTACTCTCCATTTCGATTTTCTTCTCATTCCTTGAAAGTTGAAATCATAGAAGAACAAGATTTTTAATGATAATTCTTCTGTGTATTTCCTCACTCTTTTGAAATTCGAATTCTGAATTGATTTCATATTTTGGATTTCAATTTTAAATTTCAAATTGTAATGTTGGGAAGGGATTTGAAAATAAAAAATTAAATAAATAATAATTTCTTTTAAAAATCAAATTAAAAAATCAATAGAAAACTAAGTTAGTCATTTATGGTGGCAGACAACTCATTCAATGTCCCACTTATTTCTACATTGAAATTACTCAGCTCTTTTAAATGCTTTCTACATTGGAATTGCTCACTCTTTTGAAATTCGAATTCTAAATTGATTTCAAATTTTGGATTTAAATTTTAAATTTCAAATTAAACTAAGAAAGGAAAAATATTATACAATCATAGTCAATCATTCTTATAATCAAGTTTAATTTCTCAAGATTAAATCTGACCATAAGACAATCAAACTATTTTAAATGACTAATAAGTTCTTAATCTCTCCTCGAATTTCTAAGTTAGTTTTAAGTGTGAGGGAGCTCGAAATAGGGAGTAATTGAAGGTAAGAATGAGAGAGCGCTATTGTTATTATTAGTGGTAAGAAAGGAAACAAAGTTTAATTTCATAATTAAATTTGATTTCCAAATTTGATCGGACAATTTAATTTGTATTTTCAAATTAAAAATAATATCTTAAAATAAAAAGATTTATTTTTATAAACAACAACGTTGTCTTTGTTTGAAATATGATGTAAAAAATTTCATAATGATAAAAAGAAAGTAGCTAGATTTCGAGGTTTGGTACTATCATGCAATCAAATCATCCGTAATATATATATAATTTAGAATCAATTCATAATCTTCACAAAATAATTTTAAAGCTGCAAGTATATATATATATATATTGTCTTGGACAAGAACATTCCTGTGGAGTTTGGACTATAACAAGCCCCAACCATGTCCTTGAGAATCTTACGAAGTGGACACAGCATCTAGTTGCTGCTTGCTAAGTGCTAACAGAAGCCCCCACCGGTAAGAACGGTTTCTTCTTTATTAATTTTAACTTCGTTCATTATTTTCATTCATGTTTTCTCATGATAAGTAGTGTTTTCTTTTTTGTAATGAAAAAAAATTGAAATATTGAAGAGATGTCGAACGGCATGGGATTTCAGGAGCAGCATTCGAACCACAACGCAGCAACGATGATGCGCGGGAATGTCTCCATGACCCAAAAACAAATCGAAACTCTGATGATACAAATTGCTGCTTACGAAACCCTCTCTGAACAAGTCACTGAGAAGTACTGGGCACACCGTGCCGCTCACCAAGCTCCTCCTCAAGGTCATTCCCTATTTTTTTCCATTCATCTTTTTTCACAATTTTATTTTTTTTATCACTTATTATTCACCGTAATAAATTTTTTTGTTATAGTAAGTTACCCATTCTAACCGTTTACATTCTAACCGTGTAATTCTAAACGGTTAGAATGTGTTAGGGCTGTTTCTGTTAAGAGTTTGTTACACTGGTCTGAGGCGGTTGTAACAAATATACTGAAACAAATGGGTGTGGTGTTTTCAGTGACTTCAGAGGTGGTTAAGCCGGTAAATATGTATGGAGGAGACACATCAAAGGGAATATTTAACATGAAGCCGAGGTGGACTCCAACAACTGAGCAGCTTCAGATCATGGAGAAAATATTTAAGCAGGTGACACCGAATCCAGACAGGAAAATGACGAGATTACTGCGGAACTCGCCAATCATGGAAATATTTCGGAGAAAAATGTCTGTAATTGGTTCCAGAATAAGCGTGCTCGGTCCAAGAAAAAACAGCCCAATGCGGTTATTGCAAATAATGTTAACACTAATGGCCGGTTGACATCAGGAGATAGCCGCTATCAAATGAAATAAAAGGGGAAATGCGCATTTACTCTCCATTTCGATTTTCTTCTCATTCCTTGAAAGTTGAAATCATAGAGGAACAAGATTTTTAATGATAATTCTTCTGTGTATTTCCTCACTCTTTTGAAATTCGAATTCAGAATTGATTTCAAATTTTGGATTTCAATTTTAAATTTCAAATTGTAATGTTGGGAAAGGATTTGAAAATAAAAAATTAAATAAATAATAATTTCTCTTAAAAATCAAAATAAAAAATCAATAGAAAACTAAGTTAGTCATTTATGGTGGCAGACAACTCATTCAATGTCCCACTTATTTCTACATTGGAATTACTCAGCTCTTTTAAATGCTTTCTACATTGGAATTGCTCACTCTTTTGAAATTCGAATTCTAAATTGATTTCAAATTTTGGATTTCAATTTTAAATTTCAAATTGTAATGGTGGGAAAGGATTTGGAAATAAAAAATTAAATAAATAATAATTTATTTTAAAAATAAAAATAAAAAATTAGTGAAAAATTAAGTTAATCATTTATGGTGGCAGACAACTCGTTCAATGTCCCACTGATTTGTACATTGGAATTACTCAGCTCTTTTAAATGCTTTTTGCATTGGAATTGCTCATTCTTTTGATATTCGAATTCTGAATTGATTTCAAATTTTGGATTTCAACTCTTCTAAATTTCTAATTTATGTTTAAATTTGAATTTTTAACTTTGTAATGATGGGAAAACTTTTAGAAAATTTTGTGTGGCAGACAACTCATTTAATGTCCCACTACTTTTCTTTTGTTGTATATTACGAGTAAAAAGACCTCTACTTTTCTTTTGTTGTATATCCCACTATTTTTTGCATGGATAATTGTTAGCCCTATTAATGCTGCATGAAAAAACAAAAACATTGAAAAAAATTGTAAAATAAAAAAATTATTTATATTGTTAAATAAATTCAAAATTGGGAAATAAATTAAATGAAAAATTATGTGAACTTGATATGTGAGAAAAGAGTTCAGCATTTAATATTTATGCAGTGAAAAAAAGATATATATAATAAATTTTTATTTAATATAAAATTATAGATTAATCAATAAAATATTTAAAATTATAAAAATACATTTATAGTCGATAAAAATTATTTTAAATTTGAAATTTAAAAGAAAAAAATAAGAAATGGCATAATTTATACTTTACTAAAAATAAATTAAAATTTTAACATAAAACTTTTAAATATACATGTATAACCAATTAAAATAATATACATGTTTTTTAAAAAAAAATATTTAAAATAAAAATTTTACATATACATGTATAACCAATTAAAAAAATATATAAAAATCATAAATTAAAATAGAAAAAAATTATATAAAAAATATGTATAATTAATATAAAAAGTTTTAAATTTTAAATTTAAATAAAAAATATCGCCTGTCATTCTGTAAAAAAAAAATTATTAAAATTTATGAACTATAAAAATGAAAATTTAATTTAATACATAAGAAAGAAATTAAACTTTCAATTTTTTTATTGCAAGAGTGTAATTAACACAAATACTTGCAAAAAATAATTATTTATATAAAATGCAGACAGTTAGAGGTTAAAAACTAGGCTCGGCCTGTAGGGCCGGCCCGCCAATATATTTTTATAATTCAATTTAAATTTTATTTTTCTTCTTTTATAATTAAATTACTAAATCTGATTTCAATTTTTGTAAATACAAATTTGTGAAATTCCAAAGACTAACGATATTAATCCTTGCAAAAAAAAATTATTTAAATAAAATGCTGACAGTTAGGGGTGATAAACTGGGCTCGGCCCGGAGGGCCGGCCCGCTAATATATTTTTATAATTAAATTAAAATTTCATCCTTCTTCTTTTATAATTAAATTCCTAAATCTGATTTTTATTTTTGTAAGTACAAATTTGTAAAATTCCAAATACTAACGACACAAATCCTTGCAAATAATAATTATTTATTATTTATCATAATGTATTATGGTGTAGTTGTATGCAAAATTAATTATCCCTCCGAATAACATATTTTTGTTTGTGGTTGATATTTGCAAAGCTCTGTGTCAATGTTGTAATTTTTTTCACCTGAAATATAGAACAAAATAACAACACAAGTTTTTGTAAATATAAGGTTTGCAGTGCGATTAACCAACCACGGCGGACGACAAATTTTTTTATCTTTTTCCCTCGTGCATCGCACGGGTAATATACTAGTATATATATAAAAGAGAGATCTTTTGACTCCAGAGTAAGATTTATAAGTCTTACTGCTCGGTCCTTGATTTCCTTCCATCCAACGGTTATAGTTTAGGAAGTCATATTAATTAATTATTAATTACATTACAAATAACAACTATTGATTTCCGTTCATTAATGGCTAAGATGAGGAGTAAAATTTAAAAGTCTTACTCTGGAGTCAAAATAACCCTCCCATATATATATATGGAGTTTACGTTTCTGCAGCTGTTGTACGTACAACAATCAAATACTTGCCATATATATATATATATATATATATATATATATATATATATATATATATATATATATATTGTCAGCATCATGCTATTCATAATTGTTGAATTAGAAATTTCAGGGCAGGATAATTCCAGAGGCAGAAGCTAGCATGGTGAATCTGGTCTTCCATTGTTACTTCGTGTGTGATTGATATGGGAACCAAACAAAGTCCTCTACTCTTAGTCAACCTGCACTTTGTGCCCACATCCCTGATGTGACTCCAGCAGTTAGTATTTAATATATCACCTTTGTATTAATTAATATGTTGCATTCAATAAATGAGAAAATAATTTCACAGCATGACAATTCATAATCTATACCTGAGTATGAGGGGCTTCAGCCTTACTAATGTAAGAGACACTTAGCATCTGAAACAAATTCTGCTACACCCAGAAGAACAAAAAGAAAAATAAAATATATATATATATTAGAATAATCTCAGAGCAAGTCGCTTGAGTCTCATAGTCTAGTGTCTGCCCACAAGAAAAACAAGGAAAACTATCCTTATTAATTACGGAGTAAATAGGTTACGTCTAGCTAAATTTTGATTTAAATAAATCAGACATACTTAGAATATTTTGATCACCTAAACCTAACCTATTAACTTTATGCATACTAAATTATAAGTATGACTTATTTTTAAAAAAGTAAAGAGACTGACCAATTACCCAATTTAAGCCTCCACAATTCTAAGTTTATGACCCCTTCGTGCCTATCAAACTTACAAAAATCACTAAGCCTATTGTGAAAAAAAATTAAAACACAAAAGCGAAAAAAAATTATTGATTTTCACACATAATTTAATTATTAATTAATAATAT
Source organism: Gastrolobium bilobum (assembly GCF_033153095.1). Lineage (NCBI taxonomy): Eukaryota > Viridiplantae > Streptophyta > Magnoliopsida > Fabales > Fabaceae > Gastrolobium > Gastrolobium bilobum. The sequence goes on from NW_026898278.1 coordinate 6,302, forward strand.
ATGAATTACTAAGCCTATTCTGAAATATTTTTTTTATTGACATGCATTATATAATGATTAATTATATTATTGTTTTACCAAAAAAAAATTATATTATTTAAAATATTACCAAAAAAAATATATTATTTAAAATTATATGATATAATTTTGAAGAAATGTAGGCCAGCCTAGATGCTCATAGGTCATGCATTTTAAAATTGGAACTGTGGAATTTTTAAATGGACTTAGTTTTAGGCTCATCATATAGTATTATTCTTAATTATCTGCCTGAAGATAGGAGCACTAAATATATACCCGGATTTGTGCTTGAATAAGCTTGATATAAAGAGAAGCCTCATGAAGAACTGAGGCAGTGTCAGTCTGCAGTATATCCAGAAACCTAAGGTCACTTTCTTGAAGTTGAAGGTGTTTATTAATTATTAATAAATGAAGAACCCAACTTCTGTTCATTATGGGTACGTTACTCACTCACCTTGCCAAAAGGTGAAACCAACTTTTGTAGAGTTGTAACTTTATCGCTAAGCTTCTGATTTCTCCTGATAGGCATGTGCAACTGGAAACAAAATTGGACAATATAAAAGGCTTATGATTGAATGCAACATTCAATGCAAAATCATTATGTATTTGTCTTTCTTTTACAGTTTAATTACTACTCTTTAATAAAATAAAATGTTTCTTTGCACCCTTTTGAGAAATTGAAAGTCTTGACATGTTATGTTATATTTAGTACACAAGTTTCATTGTTATCTCAAGGATAACATTAATAAACCACACAAAAAAATTGTTTCGTTAATTTTACTTACTTTGTGCCGAGGGATTATCTCTGAAGCTTCTCTTACTTGATGCCATTTCGATTCCAAGAATGTGTTTTTGCTTTTCGAATTGGTTTTCATTTTTTTCCACAAAGACTTGTTGTCAACGTACTCAAATGGACGTTTTCTGGCATTTTCATTTACCTGCAAAACCCCATATTGACTTCAAATTAAGAGTTTCTAATAAACAGTAATCAATTTGAGCCTAGGACCATATTCTGATATCATAAATATTGATCCGCTTGAAGTATCTTAAAACTTAACCCTTAGTTTGAAACTATATATTCCCAAAATAGAAATCATATATATTGGAAGGGTTTCTCGTTTCTGCTGCTGCAGATGAAAAAAGTTGCAGCAAACATTTTATACTAGGATACGGAGCCGGATCTAGACTAAAAACAAAAAATAAAAAAAATTCAAGATACGAATAAAAAAGAGGGCTAAATATTGGCGTATTACTCCTTCATATTGAGAAAGTGAAGGGTCCTTGTCAAGTAACAATGATTGCTGAGAAATGTCTTTGCTGCTTGAGATGGCATATAGTAGACAACCTGTCTAACAAAGAGCTATATTAGTCTTCAATTATTAGATATCTTCATAGTTTCCACCAATTAGGTGCAAAATTATATCTGAATATATAATAAGCAGAGTAGGTAGAAAAAAAAGGAGATTGTAAGACCTAGTAATGAAAAGGAAATGAACCAAACCTGGTTGATGATTGTTGTCATAAATCAGAGACTTAGGCTGCCTAGGATGTGTATAGACTCCATCACCCAATTGGTTGTCATAGTTGAATAATTGAGACTCCATGTTGAAGCCATTGCTATGAAAATGACCACTTAAGAGAGTATTACAATCAGAGAAACTCTAAGAAGTGGACCAGGATCTGAAAAAAAAAATATACTTAATTTATGCAGATTGTAAATAGTAAAATTAATTTAAATTTTTTATTGAGGTTTTTAGGATTGATACCTAACCTTGATATTTTGATTGTATTCATATTTAAGTCTCAAATTTTTTTCAGGCATATGACCCAAATAAACTAAAGAACAAAAGTAGCCTTATTTTTATATATATTTTTAAGAGGTTATTCCATGAATTCGAAGAGTAATTTTCACAATAAAACGGTTTAACCACATCTATAGTGTGAACTCTTTCAAACTAGTTTTGGCTAAACAAATACAAATAACATTTGAAGGAATAAGCTTTGTCTGGTTTATTTTGCCTATATTATCATATCGATATGTATTTAGTAAATATTAATTGATGATAAAAAATAATGGTATTATTACATACTATAATAAAATGCTTATATTATCATGTTGATTTGTTTTTACTAAATGGCAATTTATTCACTTACCTTAAGTCATTCATCTGCATGGAACCTTTAAGATTTCCCAACTGAACTTCATCACTTCCTGAATTGCCAAAGAAATTCAGCAAAAGCTTGGTAATTAAGTTTGAACATTAAAGAAAGTTTGCAACTCAATAGCTTTAAAGTTATTACCATAGCAGTGAAGCCGTGAAGAAACAGATGCTAGAAGAGCATTTCTCATTTTTGCAATATCAATGGAATGAGGACTAGCTTCTGACATATTGGCACCTGCAGATCAATCAAGAAGTAAAAATTTGTAGTTCAATCAAATGGCAGAAAATGATCTTGCTGATGCATTAAGATGACTTTACACTCCAAGGATTGGAAGAGAAGGTTACAGCTTTGTTTACTGATCATAATGGAAGATTGAAACAATTTGAAGTCCAAAATTGTTCACAAGCACTCAAACTTAAATGTAGATTCTTTGGTTAACAAAAAACGATGATAAAGAGTTAGTTATACCAGAATTGAACTTGGAGTTCTCACAGAATAAAAATACTAACATGATGACATGCTAAAATGATTCCCAACTAATGAAGAATACAAACTAACAGCCAAACCCGAAATGAAAAATGCTATGAAATTTCACACGTGAAAGGCTAGCCATAAAAAAACCAAATACAACTTAGTACCTCTGATTAAAAAGTCTGGCTTTATTTGCAATGAAAAAGGCCCCTAAGAGAGGATGTTTAGAACGAGATTCAAGCCAATTAAGAGCTTATTAATCGTATTGAATTTTGGTCTTGATAAGAAAGAGTAGCAAATAATTAATGGTACTTAAAGAATTTGGTCATGTAGCTCATGCTGATTACCTTGGAGTGTAACAAAGGAATCACTTTATTCTTAGGAAAGCAGAGTTCTGTGAAGACAATGCTCATTTATTGTATGAAAGGAGTAGAAAACGTCCATGTCAAGTTATGGAGAAAGGTGGATTCAGGGCTTTCAGAATAAATTGGAGTAAGCAACTACTAAATTTGTCGTCTGTTTGATTTCATTTTCACCTCAGATTGACTTTATTTTGATTAATCAGTGCCTGCCTTCAAATGGACAAAAAGTGTGTATTAATTAGTGTGACACATAGACATATGCAAATAATATAGCTTTTAGAGTAAGAATAGGAAAATAATTCAATGCATCACCTGGTCAAGGACTAAGGTGTTGCATTGAATTTTTTGGATCACTACTTGTAGACTCTTCTTGTCACAAAAACTCATGTATGTTCAATTGAACAATACTAAGAATAGGAAAAGAATTCAAGGAATCAGAGCTATATGATTGGTTATTTGAGTGAGATTTCTCATTTGAGATTGAGTGAAATTTCTGACAATTAATACTGATTATGAATTTAAACTACTAGATTAAATTCATCGATCAGGCAAGCTTTAATTAGGGTGCTGATCAGAACAGGTTTTTACAATTGGGCAGATTATGTGATCTTCCTCTGCACAGCCTGGAACCGCCTTGGGTCAGAGCATCTTGCAGTTGGGCCGCTTTATCCTATGGGTTTTCTATGGAACGAGATGGGGGTGTACCTACAAGACACTCCGACGCTCAAGTCAGTTATGGTTCAAGCAGGTTTTATTATGAAGGAGAAGATGTGTACCTTTGTGTTAATAGGTATGTATATAGTAAAGTGATGAGCAGCTTGGGAGATGTTACTCAGTGATCAGGTTTGCTTTGTCTTGGAGGCAAAGTAATAGAGCTGCCATGTTTAATGTTGAGGAGCTTGATGAGATAAGGCCATTAATATTGTGCAGCTTGATGGCTGTCATGAGCTTGGGGATAAAGATGAGATAGCAGCTTGTGGAGTTTGCTGTCATGGAGTCTTTAATGCAGCTTGGAGAGATGGGCTTTGCAGTCTTAGTGGACTAAGAGCTTTGCTTAATGGTGAAGACCTTTGATTTGGGTCTTATATTTGTATAATATTTATCCAGATCAGGTGTCATGTGAAATGGTCGAAGAGAGTACTTCAATGGCCTACTGTTTTCATAATAGATAAAATCAAATAAAGTAACAAATTTAAGTGATTCAATTATTTGTTTATTTGTCTTGCTATTTCCTTGTGATACTGATTAAGACCGGTGATTAATTAGGTAATGGGATTTGGTTCATCATTCGCATTTGTCCTTTAAAGATATATAGTCTCACATTGATTGTATGGGCAACTAATGTGACTTTTATAAGGCCTTGAGTACTCCCACTCTTTGAGCTAGCTTTTGGGGTGGTGTATCCCAAGGTTCTTTACATGGTATCAGAGCCTCATGTCACAAGTTCAATCCTCACTGTCTCCACTTTAAAGTGGAATTAAAATAAAAAGCACAAAAAGGTAAATAAAAAATTGGACCTGTGCATAATCCACGCTTCAAGCCCAATAGGCTCTCGTGTGAGGGGGCGTGTTGAGATATATAATCCCACATTGATTGTATGGGCAACTAATGTGACCTTTATAAGGCCTTGGACACTCCCACCCTTTGAGCTAGCTTTTGGGGTGGTGTATCCCAAGGTTCTTTACATTACATGAAGATCAAATTTTATATATAGTTAACTACAAAGAAACTGATACAGAACCAAGTAATTGATTAATTAATTAATTAATGCCTAATGGGTCTTTGGTCGTAGGTCCGACGCTTAGGGCTTGTTTGGTGTATAGTATAGGATAAGGTCTAATAGTATAAGATCTGATAGTATAAGGCCTGATTTATATGACCTTATTGAATTTTAATACTATCCAGCATTTGGTACGGTATTGTATAAAATAATATCATCTAGTATTTGGTAATGCACTGTATAATACTATATAGAATAAAAATAAATATTTTTAATAAAAATATCCTTAAACAAAGAATTTATATAATTCTTCAAAAAAATATCATATGATATTAATTTTTATAAAAATTTATTGATCAGCGTGTTCAAAATATAAATTAATTTTTATAAAAATAAAAATATTCAATATTTAAAAATTAATATATTGAAAAACTAATTTTTATTTTAATAGATTAATATTAAAATAATATATTAATTTTTGAGAATTACATTGGTCAACGATATTAATACTTTAATATCTTGTCACTACAAGAAAACCGGTGCTTAACCACGGCAATATAACTACAGTTACAAAATGTTTGGGTAAAAGCTTAAGAAAACCTCAAGACTCCCTACGCAATTAGGCAACGTAACACACTTTCCTCAAAATTGTGCATTGCACTTGACCCGCGTGGCATCGTTGTAATTTGCTTGGACTCTCTTCAAATTTCTTTTTCTATTTCTCTCAGATTCAATTATTGTACGCACAATCAGCAGTAGCACTCCACCCCCTTGATAATGCACGTGTCAAACACGATGGTGAAGTTAACTCCATCGTTCTCTTTCTCTAACCCTATGATTATCTACTTTTTCATTCTCTACGATCTACTTCTCTGTCATCCCTCATTCTCTTTCTCTCTTTTCGCTAGTGATTCGAAGTTGGAGTCGGAGCTTCTCCTATCGGAAACCAATGCAACCTCTGGTTGTAATGCCTCACATACAAGATGAGAAGAATGAAGGTTTGCATACCTAGTTTTTTAGTGCTTATATGCATTTCTAAAATTCACGGGTTTAATTTGACTGCCAAAACTCATTAGATTGTGTTTTGAGGTATGGCTATTACAATGTGAATCTTTGAAAATGCCATTCAATTTAAGCAAATGCAGTTTAATTGGTTTATTTATCCTCGATTTATCTCTTATTTGTTTTGTGGTTGATTTGGTGGTTTCTATGTTGTATATTATGTATGGAAATTATTAGGGAAAAATTTTCATTCTACTTGCTCAATGAAATGCATGCTTCATTTGCATTTGGACTAAATAATATATGAACAGCGAAACATTGCTGTTGCTGATAAATTTTCTACTGGAGAAATTATTAACGAAATTCATTATGTTTGATGAGCATCTCGTTTCTAATTCCGTTTTGCATGTTTATCAAATTTAAAACCATGTTATATGCCCCCACTTTTCATATGAAAGCATTGAAGCCCACTCCTCTCTTTTTTTGTTCCAAGTAAATCTCTATTTTATTTCAGCTCTGAATAACCTTCTGAATTCATATTTTTAGGTTACATGGGATGAACCAGAGTTACTTCAAAATGTAAAAAGGGTGAACCCTTGGTTGGTTGAATTGGTATCAAACATGCCTACCATCCATCTTTCCCCTTTCTCACCAGCACGGAAGAAATTGAGATTACCTCAAAACCCATATTTTCCCTTCGATGACCAGATTTCAGTGCCAACATTTCCCATTGTTTTCCTTTCAATGGGGTTAATGCATGGTATATATTAATATGATGACGTATATAATATATGTACTCAACAGAAACCAAAATCCATGGTTGAAGGAGGGTCTAACTTGTGTTTTGAATATTTAAATTTTTAGTATATATTACTTTCCATATTGCTTATGATTCCAGAAACGCTTCTTCTATTTACCCTATCATGTGCAGATGCCTCAAGTTATACTGCTAGATAATTTAGACGTTTAATATCATCTGTTTTAGAGATGAACCAACACCAATCATGCATAATTCAAAAACCTTTTTAGTATGTTGACCAGTATCCATTACACCGAACAACCATAAATTGTATAACTTTGCAGATGGGTTATTAGACTAGATCATCTTTAAAATACATAATTAATGTATACCAATTGTCATCCTCTCGTATCCATCACAATTTTGTTCTTGAGGATTGCCTGCATAAATATCAGCTGACATAAAGGGATATCATTTCATCCTTTTATTTTGGTAATAAATTTTGTCCTTTAGTATTTACTTTTTGCTCTGTTTTCTTTGTCTTAGGCGAATGCAGGAGCAGATAGTTTTTCTTGTTTTGTTCGAATCTTAGGTGATTCAGTGGATCATTTCTGTGAACAATTGGATAATAGTTCAAGTGGCATCCTTTCTACTCTTTCACGTTTGTCAGATTTGCTAAAAGTAAATGATGAGCAATTATGGAATCATCGTGAATTTACAACAAAGGTAGAATCTTTCGACTTTTTTAATTCAACAACTTGTACAGTTTCATTCTATTTAAAATTGATGCCAAGGAGCCTCATGAACAGGTTAAACCACAATTCTATGCTTTCCGGTGGATTACACTGCTACTTACACAAGAGTTCAAATTTGAGACTATCTTGAGAATATGGGATACACTTCTAAGTAATCCTTTTGGTGTTCAGGTCTCTCTCTCTCTCTCTCTCAAATGAACTCCTCGGCATTCTTTTAAAATAAAATTAATACTCAATCTATAATATTCTTCGTGTAGACTTTATTGTGTTTGGCTGCTTTTATTATGTCATTTAGATGATTGATAAGTTACCTGGCTAAACTCTTTTTTTTTTGGTGCAAGATATGCTTTTTCGGATCTGTTGTGCAATGCTACTTTGCGTGAAAAGCAGACTCCTAAGTGGTGATTTTGTGGCTAATTTAAAGCTCTTACAACACTATCCTGATGATACCAACGCAGTATACCTCCTCTAGGTAGCTCAGGACATTAGTCCTGACACATCTTCATATTATTTATCCCTTTGATTTATTACGCATGCAGTGTTTTTGTATAATTTCATCATGTTATCATCATACTTCGAAAATCAGAATTATAATGGTTTATTGTAATATGCTTCCAATCTCAATTAGGAAATGTTGTTTTTCTTTCTAAGGGCGAAAAAGGGAGCACAATTGAAGTGTCAACATGATAACATATATTTGAAATATCAACTGTGTACCTATCATATGCAATAAAATATTAGAATACTGGTCTTCCTATTCCAGAGAACTTGGATTCAATAATCTGAAGTGAACAATAAGTAGGGCCTACCAATAACAGAAACATAATCGAGAGTCTTCATGCTGAATATATCATTAAAATTGGAATGGTTTTTGATACAAGAAGACCAGATTCAATTATTTATTATAATTTTATAAAACGATCGTAGTAAATGAAAGTTTATCTCTGAGATAAAATATAAAAACCTAGACGCAATTGTAAAAATCTTTTTTTGTGGATAAATATAAAAACCTTTTACATGCTAATTGTTAGAGATGGCCAACTGGACTTGGCCAAGAGGGCCGACCCACAAACATATTTTTATAATTAAATTAATATTTCATCCTTCTTCTTTTATAATTAAATTCCTAAATCTGATTTTTATTTTTGTAAGTACAAATTTGTAAAATTCCAAATACTAACGACACAAATCCTTGCAAATAATAATTATTTATTATTATTTTTTAAATGTGATTGCAATAAATGAAAGTCTATCTCAAAGATTAGTGTAGTTGCTTTTGTTTTGTTCATATGCATTTGTTGCAATGTAAGCAAAAAATATGACTTATACATGCTTATTTGATTAAGTTGCATTCAAATCTCGTTCAGACAACATTTTTTTTGGTCCTTAAAAAAATTTACTCCAATCTTTTTTTTTTGCTGATACTACGACTTTTGGGTGTTAACATATTAGTGTTACTTATTTAATGAGTTTTTGCCTTATGTATCGTAGGCACAAGGAACGAAAATCACACAAGAAATGACATATTTAGTAAGTGTTGAACTCATCCCTCCAATGATTGCTAAGAAATGACACTGAATGAATAGCGTTTTCATATTATAGGTAAAAGCTTATATTTTAAATCCATATTTGCTTGGTGTTATTGTTACCTTGATTTTGTTGATGAATGTTATAGGTAGCAATGATTTGTACGCATTTTTCTTTTTATATCCCTTTCTCATGTTAACATGGTGTATTATAACGTATTATGGTGTAGTTGTATACAAAATTAATTATCCCTCTGAATAACATATTTTTGTTTGTGGATGATATTTGCAAAGCTCTGTGTCAATGTTGTAATTTTTTTCACCTGAAATATAGAACAAAATAACAACACAGTTTTTTGTAAATATAAGGTTTGCAGTGCGATTAACCAACCACGGCGGACGACAAATTTTTTGATCTTTTTCCCCCGTGCATCGCACGGGTAATATACTAGTATATATATAAAAGAGAGATCATTTGACTCCAGAGTAAGATTTATAAGTCTTACTGCTCATTCAGTCCTTGATTTCCGTCCATCCAACGGTTATAGTTTAGGAAGTCATATTAATTAATTATTAATTACATTACAAATAACAACTATTGATTTTCGTTCATTAATGGCTAAGATGAGGAGTAAAATTTAAAAGTCTTACTCTGGAGTCAAAATAACCCTCCCATATATATATATGGAGTTTACGTTTCTGCAGCTGTTGTACGTACAACAATCAAATACTTGCCATATATATATGTATATATATATATATATATATTTGAAAGCATTAAATGCGGGGAATCATAACCATACAAAATATCAAACTGTTAAATGTGAAAAATCATAACCATACACCTGTCGTTGTTGTACGTAAAGCAGCTGTAGAAATAATTTTATATATATATATATAAATATATATATATAGTCAGCATCATGCTATTCATAATTGTTGAATTAGAAATTTCAGGATGCTGTTCATAATTGTTGAATTAGAAATTTCAGGGCAGGATAATTCAAGAGGCAGAAGCATGATGAATCTGGTCTTCCATTGTTACTTCGTGTGTGATTGATATGGGAACCAAACAAAGTCCTCTACTCTTAGTCAACCTGCACTTTGTGCCCACATCCCTGATGTGACTCCAGCAGTTAGTATTTAATATATCACCTTTGTATTAATTAATATGTTGCATTCAATAAATGAGAAAATAATTTCACAGCATGACAATTCATAATCTATACCTGAGTATGAGGGGCTTCAGCCTTACTAATGTAAGAGACACTTAGCATCTGAAACAAATTCTGCTACCCCCAGAAGAACAAAAAGAAAAATAATATATATATATATATATATATATATATATATATTAGAATAATCTCAGAGCAAGTCGCTTGAGTCTCATAGTCTAGTGTCTGCCCACAAGAAAAACAAGGGAAACTATCCTTATTAATTACGGAGTAAATAGGTTACGTCTAGTTAAATTTTGATTTAAATAAGTCAGACATACTTAGAATATTTTGATCACCTGAACCTAACCTATTAATTTTATGCATACTAAATTATAAGTATGACTTATTTTTTAAAAAGTAAAGAGACTGACCTATTACCCAATTTAAGCCTCCACAATTCTAAGTTTATGACCCCTTCGTGCCTATCAAACTTACAAAAATCACTAAGCCTACTGTGAAAAAAAATTAAAACACAAAAGGGAAAAAAAATTATTGATTTTCACACATAATTTAATTATTAATTAATAATATATGAATTACTAAGCCTATTCTGAAATATTGTTTTTATTGACATGCATTATATAATGATTAATTATATTATTGTTTTACCAAAAAAAAATTATATTATTTAAAATATTACCAAAAAATATATATTATTTAAAATTATATGATATAATTTTGAATAAATGTAGGCCAGCCTAGATGCTCATAGGTCATGCATTTTAAAATTGGAACTGTAAAATTTTTAAATAGACTTGATTAGTTTTAGGCTCATCATATAGTATTATTCTTAATTATCTGCCGGAAGATAGGAGCACTAAATATAATATATACCCAGATTTGTGCTTGAAGAAGCTTGATATAAAGAGAAGCCTCATGAAGAACTGATGCAGTGTCAGTCTGCAGTATATCCAGAAACCTAAGGTCACTTTCTTGAAGTTGTAGGAGTTGATTAATTATTAATAAATGAAGTACGTACTCACTCACCTTGCCAAAAGGTGAAACCAACTTTTGTAGAGTTGTAACTTTATCGCTAAGCTTCTGATTTCTCCTGATAGGCATGTGCAACTGGAAACAAAATTGGACAATATAAAAGGCTTATGATTGAATGCAACATTCAATGCAAAATCATTATGTATTTGTCTTTCTTTTACAGTTTAATTACTACTCTTTAATAAAATAAAAAGTTTATTTGCACCCTTTTGAGAAATTAAAAGTCTTGACATGTTATATATATAGTACACAAGTTTCATTGTTATCTCAAGGATAACATTAATAAACCACAAAAAAAGATTGTTTCGTTAATTTTACTTACTTTGTGCCGAGGGATTATCTCTGAAGCTTCTCTTACTTGATGCCATTTCGATTCCAAGAATGTGTTTTTGCTTTTCGAATTGGTTTTCATTTTTTTCCACAAAGATTTGTTGTCAACGTACTCAGATGGACGTTTTCTGGCATTTTCATTTACCTGCAGAACCCCATATTGACTTCAAATTAAGAGTTTCTAATAATAAACAGTTATCAATTTGAGCCTAGGATCATTCTGATATCATAAATATGGGATGGGAGTGGATCCTCTTATGTGAAAAAGTTATCATGTGGTCATGTTATTTGATCACAATCACTCTTATAAAAAATACATTTTTCTCTCTCTTATCTCATCATCAAAAAGTTGTCAAAGTAAATCGTTCAAACCAAAGTACCAATTACTAAACTAAGACTAGAAAGATTTAAACTTCACTTGCATGCACCATTGATTCTTTCTTCCGGCGAAGATACTTTGTCACTGCACTTCGAGCTCAAGAAGAAGAATAATGCATTCAGTTTTCAACACAATCTCTCAACACTCAGACTCTTCTAAAAACAAAACAGTAACGAAGATTGAAATTCTAAATCTAAAAAACTGTATTTTTTTTTACAACCAAAAAAAAAATCTAATAACTAAAAAAATTCTAAAAAAATTAGTAGTTGTCCTTCAAAGCTTTAATCCAATGGTTCTGAAGTGTTCCTTCTTCCAAAAAATTTGATCCACGTGCCTTCTTCCAAAAAATACCTAAAAAAATGAATAATTACAATTATCAGCAAAATTTAAATTAACTTAGGCTTGGTTACTTCCTTTTTTGAATTAGGCCATATTTCATATTCTTTCAGTCCATTTTCCTGTAATTGTCAACCCAAAAAGATATAAAATAATATAAAATAATACAATAACTATATAAATAATTTAGTGCTAACAAATATCCCAAACTTAAGTATTTGCTTGTCCTCAAGCAATCAAGAAAATATTAACTCAGTGAGCACATTGTTAGCTATTGTCTTTCTTTCAGCATTCAGCTCATCATTCAAGCATCGAATTATGGTTTTGTAGTTCAATTCTTCATTTATCACATTACATGTTAACCATAACATCAATCAACTATATTGTCTTTTAGTATCAATACCAACCAGCAGTTCAGTCCAAACTAAGTTTTTAGTTAAACAAACAACATACTATGTTACAATGCATATCAAGCAGTCACTATACATTCTCATATCAGTTCAATGCCATGCACTGAATTCCTCACAAGGCATTTTTTATTACTCATCTCTCTTATTTTTTTCACTAAGGACATTCACTCATCATCAAATCTACATTGTTGTGCCTAACATACAATATTTCCTAGACACTTGATGTCTAGTGTGGCATTTCCATCAAAAGGGCTTTTAGGCTTGTAATGAGGCTGGGTTTGGATATTTGTTTTTCGGACACTTGGCTAATTTTGGCTGGCCTTAAGTGTCTAATTAATTCACATCTAGCCTAGCAAAATATTGTCTAAGTAAGACAAAGGGAAGCTGCTTATTCTCTTTCTTCTTCTTTTTTACTTCCTTCCCTACTTGTTTTCTTTTTCCTTCCAGCCTTAACTTTTCACATTCATTTTCCTTTTCTTCTATTTTCTAATTTTTTTAATACACAAGGGATTTTTTATTTTTCTTTCTGTTTTCTTTTTCCCCTTTTTATATCCTTTTTTTTTTACTTATCGTTTTCTTCTAATCTCTTCTTGATCACCTTATATATATTTTTCGTTTATATAACCACTCTCTTCTAGCTGGCTTCCCTTTGCCTTACTTATTTTCTTGCATTTCAGCCTAGTGAGATTAACCAAATACTAAGGCTTGCCTAAAAGGATGGATTGGGGAAGTTGTCTTTTGATATCATGGGTATATAAACAGAAAAGAAAAAGCTCAGGCTCAAATAAGGGATCAAGGGATTAAATTTAATCACAAAGGTAAGGCTTTTTGGCTTTAGGCTAAATAATTAGAAAAAAGTGCCCTTATCACATGGAAATAATCACACTAGTCGCCTAGGTGTAATATAAGTTAAGGACAACAAAGTAGAGTGACCACTCAACAAGAAAGTATATGTGTTTGCGTCCAAATCCTCACCAAGGTTTTTATTCAGTGATATAACATGAACTAAGCTGAGTCATGTTAGGACTGCTCTCATGAAGTGTAACATAGATGATGCATGGCTAATTAACCATGCATCATCCTTCCCTACTTGTTTTCTTTTTCCTTCCAGCCTTAACTTTTCACATTCATTTTTCTTTTCTTCTATTTTCTATTTTTTTTAATGCACAGGGGATTTTTTATTTTTCTTTCTCTTTTCTTTTTCCCCTTTTTATATCCTTTTTTTTTACTTATCGTTTTCTTCTAATCTCTTCCTGATCACCTTCTATATTTTTTTTTTATATAACCACTCTCTTCTAGCTGGCTTCCCTTTGCCTTACTTATTTTCTTGCATTGCAGCCTAGTGAGAATTAACCAAATACTAAGGCTTGCCTAAAAGGATGGATTGGGGAAGTTGGCTTTTGATATCATGGGTATATAAACAGAAAAGAAAAAGCTCATGCTCAAATAAGGGATCAAGGGATTAAAATTAATCACAAAGGTAAGGCTTTTTGGCTCTAGCCTAAACAATTAGAAAAAAGTGCCCTTATCACATGGAAATGATAACACTAGTCACCTAGGTGTAATATAAGTTAAGGACAACAAAGTAGAGTGACCACTCAACAATAAAGTATATGTGTTTGGGTCCAAATCCTCACCAAGGTTTTTATTCAGTGATATAACATGAACTAAGCTGAGTCATGTTAAGACTGCTCTCATGAAGTGTAACATAGATGATGCATGGCTAATTAACCAACTTGGAATGAAATAGACATAGAGCTAATAAGATATGCAAGATCAACATAGTTGAATTCATGATAATTGTTGTCACATGTATAGATAAATCAAAGAATTGTTACTGTTCAAGTTCAAAAACTTTCATATTTTTCATCCTTTCCTCAAACTCAGCATGCAAAATTAATCAACATTGCATATGTACCATGTATACCACCCCAAACTTAAAATGCAGTTGTGTCCTCACAGCAATTACAAAACTTTATATAATAGGGAGTGATATAAACAAAAGAGACATGTGAGATTGCAGAAAACATGATAATAGAACCTGGATGACCATGAAATGGTCAGTTGAGAAGGAGGAGTCTTAGTCTTCAAAAGAAGATTCTTCCACTTAAACTAGATCATTCTCTTTATGTCGCCTTATTTCTATCTGTCTGATCTGGTTTAGGTGCCATTATTCACTGAAACATGGATCAGTGAGCAAATAGAAAGGAAAGTGGCTATTAGCAAAGAAAAAGAATAAACTCAGAAATATCACAAGAGATCAGCAGGAAGCAGTATTTGATATCCCTAAACAAAATTTAGCTCATGATCAAATAGTTTGCTCAAAAAATGCAGCCAAGTGATATACCATAGCAGAAGCATATGACAGTAAATTTCAAGATCAATGGCTCTAAGCATATTTCACTATCCACAAACTCTGATGTCAAAATTCACATGATAATAACAAGCATCTCCAAAAAAAAAAAAAAATTGACCATAAGGAGCAATACACTGGAGTATATAAAAGAATGAACATAGAGTATGTTTTCCGAGGTGTTCAAATGCATAGCAATATATCAAATTCCTTAAATCCATTTGCTTTCCGAACCTTATCACTAATAAATCAAGCACTTCAAAAATCCATCACACAGCCATCATACAAACATATTCCACCAATTACTTTTATGAACAGTAGTGAAAATTGGATATTATAAACCATTATAGCCACACACTACAACATAATTGATTATTCAAAGGTAAGTACGTATCAATTACAACCACCCCATCAGAATAATCTTGAATGAGTTAAACAACCCAAAGAAAATAGCCTTAGCCACCCAATAATCTTATTAATAAAAGGTAACCTGCCAGAGATAAACACCCTCCTAAGCTTAAATATTTACCAAATTAAAATAAGCACAAAATGCAGAAAAGGAGAATGGGTGTTCTTGGAAGCGAAGAAAAGAAGGTGGGGTTATGGTATTGCGATGAGGTAGAATGGTTCAGTAAGTGAAAAGGATAAGAATTCCAGCCTTGTATGATGAGATAGAGAGTTGAAATTGGAGTTGTTCTACCAACAAGGTTTCAGCGAATGACAACGAGATGAGAGAAAAAAAACAAAAATGGGTATGGCTCGATGATGAGAGATGGTAGAATCAGAGTAAAAAGTTAGGGTTTTGAACCTGATGCTTGAAGAACTATGGACCAGAAGCTAACCCCTAACCACCAGCAAATAGGGCGGTGAACGGCGACCCATAGATAGTTTCATGCTTCAAGGTACGATGGAGGAGATGGGCTTACGGATATAGTACAAAGTCTCTTCTTCTTCTTTTTTACAAAAATCATTCATGCAATAGAAAGGGGGTTTCACTCGGTGTGTTGGTGATTAAGGTTCAGATGATAAGATAAGAACAAATCACTGACGAAACTAAAAAATGCAACCAGCAAACGATTTACCAGAATGATATATCAAGAACAAAAATTCAAAGGACAAATATTTAGAAATCAAATGGCCAAATGCAAACTACTGAAGAGGAGAAGAAAAGAAGTTGGAATATAAACAATAATACCTGAGTAGAAGAAATGAAGTTGAAGAGTGTATGAAAGCATGTTTGCAAATATATACTAGCACTCAAGAAATTGCATAAAAAAGAACTTCTGCAGAATGACCAAGGTAAAAGAGAAAGAATGAAAATCAGGCACGTTTATATACTGGTAGTGGTAACCGCAATGGTTACAGAATTGCAAAGGTCAGAGGCATTGCTGTTATTACACCCTAAAAAGTAATGATTAGATGACTGAAATGACTCATTCAATAAATGCGCTTGAAATGCAAAAGCGGTACAAAATAGCTGCAGCACCCTAATGCAGACGACAAGCACCACATGTCAAAATGAAATGATTGATGACATAAAAGTTGCCAGAATCCTGAAAGGACCTGAATGGATCATCACATATGTAACGGGGATAATAAGAACTTGTAACAGGGATCTAGGAATTGGACACCCAGACATAAGGATGCCAAGCCGGGTTGCAGGAGCGATGTGCTTGGGGGAAATTTGCCAGTTGGATCCTAACAACTCAAGTCCATCCATAACCCGGTCAAAATAAATATATATAGTATCTCACTGGTTGCATACTCAACTCGACGAGATAAGGGACAATGAAGTACTATTCCCCGTTCCAGAAATTTTGAAGCTCATAACAAATGCGAAAGGAATTCACGAAAACCCGAGCATTCTCGATAAAAACTTGGATTGATGCAAAAAGAAATTCACTCTGGCAGCCCGGACACCCAGGCAGCCTGACTGAGGGGCAACTGTTATGGACCCATATAAGGGGTCCATTGATTGACAGGCCCAACAAGGAACAATCTAAGATTTAAATCAAGCATAACTATGGAAGGATATCCATGAAGGATACCACTCCTAATACGAAAAAAATGATATATGGGCCTGGGCCACCATCAGAGGCACTAAAGATCCAGAATCTACTACCCACAGGTAAACCCTAGAAATAAGAGGTAAAATCTACAGGTACGTTATGCTCTCTATCTAATTGTTATGCTATCACTGAGCGCACACACACACCCCTTGGCAAAGTCGTTATCGTTTTCTTGTGCACAGTGATCTGCTTGACTCAAGGGTATATTCTCCATAAATATCTTAGAGCGGACACTAGATCCAAGATCAACATACTAGTCCACTGGTCTAGACATCTCTGTCTCCAAGACAGAACAAGATCAATGGTCATAATTATATGTCAAAATTTATAGAAAAAGTAACATTAAAAATTAATTTCTAATTGTTGACTATTAATTGCTAACTCTTAATTTGTCATTGAATTAATGATTAAGATTTATATGACCTACATGTCAAAGGTAAACATGAGAGAATTGATACTTTTTTTTAAATCTTTTTCTTTTTTTATTAAATAAAATAACAAATAATAAACTCTCAAAATTTGTTTTTAAGCCTTTATAATTAGGTAACTTTTTTAATTTTTATAATTTAATTAAATTTTATACAGTCTAATATAATTTAAAAACTTTTAAAAGGATTTTTTTGTTTCTAGTTTTTTTTAATTTAACTAAGTTTTCATTTAAATATTACTAATTATAAAATTATAATTAAGTTTTAAAAACCAACAATAACAATACAAAATAGCTTCTATAATTATAAATATCCCTTATACTTTTTATGCAACTATCATTCTTTCCTTTGACGGTTACATGTTGATTATCCGTTCCATTAGTTTTATTTTCTACAGAAAACTAGAAAAATAGGAATGTCACTTATGTGAGAATTGTATATAAAAAAAAGGTTACATTTCTGTTATTGCTATATAATTTAAGCCAACAAAATGTCAAACAATTAGGCAACAACTTCTAGAGTTCTGGTTTTTTTTTTGTTATGGGATTACTGAGAGAATCAAGCAAAATGATTATGTTAGAAACATTTACATGTAGCTAAAACCATTATTTCACCAGAAATAACAACATTTACAAAAAAATTATCATCTTAGGAATTTTTTTATTTTTATATTAAAAACAGATGTTATATTTTTAACGATCACACACTTACTGATATAAACTGATATTCATTACAATATGAATATGTCAATAAAATAAGAAACATTTGGTCATTATCAAAACACGAATTTGGATTGAAATCAAAAATTTTAAACATGATACAAATTCTAATATTATGGAGTAATACAAAAAACAATCATCAAATTATCATCTTATCCACCTTCATTATGTTTAAATGAAAGTAAGCAAGCACCTAGGATTACAAGGTTTATTCATAACAGTTGGGAGACATGGTTTCATAATATCTTGGGTGACATATATTTAACCAAATTAAATAGATTAGAAAGCATCACATAATTTTACAATCAACAATACACAAAGGAACACACAGATTGCACGACTCACATAAGGATTACATAGTTTCGTAACAATAAGGAGACAAACGCGGTTTAACCATAATCTCAAGTGGAGAAGCTTTGACATTGCTCAATCCAAAGGATTCAGTCATGTCAATAGGTTCAGAAGATGGGTTCAAGATTTCAAAGGAATGCAAAAAACTGGCCAGAGTTAAATGAACAATGTGTAGGCCAAAGGATAATCCAGGACACATCCTTCTACCACTTCCAAATGGTAACAACTCAAAATGATGACCCCTAACATCAATATCTTTATGAGTTGTAAGGAACCTTTCTGGTTTGAATTCCAATGGATCTGACCACACATTAGGGTCAGTGTGAATCTTTCAAAGATTTGTGATTAATCGAGTTCCCTTTTTGACATCATAGCCACCCAATGTGCAATTGTTTATGAATTCACGAGGTCCTGATAGAGGACCTGGTGGATACAATCTTAGTGTTTCTTTGACTATAGCTTGAAGATATATTAGGTTACTTACATCTGACTCACTAACACTCCTCTCTTTCCCAACTTGTGTGTCAAGTTCTGCTTTTGCCTTTTCCAATATAAGAGGATTTCTCAATATCAAAGATAATGCCCATGTAAGAGTAGCACTGCTTGTGTCAGTTCCTCCCGCAATTAATGTCTGCAAATTTAGTACAAATTTCGTAAGAAAAACATTCCAATTATCTTCAGGAAACTTTATATTAATGCATTTAACTAGAAATAATAGACTCAGCTTTTGTAAAGCAAGAAATAAAGCAAACAAACATGTTATTTGCACGTTAAAATAATTTGTTGTAATTTTCATACCGCTTGAATCTCTCTCATTTTATTCTTTATTAGTTTAGTATTAACACTTGAGTTTAAAATGCTTGGAGGGAACAAAAAAATATTTAGCTGGGATGCAAATAATTGTATGAGTAAATATTTTTTTTTGATCCTCGGCAAATTTCACGATACTCGTTTTTGTCTCAAGCAAATAAAAAGGCTATTCGTGGTCCTCAAAAAATTCAAAATCGACCCATACCAAACACACCTCAAAAAATTATAATTTTGGAAAGGGTTTTAACATGTGAATGCTATAGGAAAAGCTCTGCACATATCTTTTGAGGAAATATCATTTTTTAACAGAGAACTCAATTAAGTCTATATATATACGTACCAATATTGTGGCTTTGATCATGGTATTGGCATCAAACCCATCAATTGTTGTTCCATCAAGCACTGAAAGTATCACGTCCATCAAATCTTGATCACGATCAACCTTTTCAGCCAAAGTCCTGTTCTTGCGATGCTCCTCTAACCACTCACCTAAAATTCTATCGAATTCCTTTGCAGTTTCCTTCATAGCCTTCTCATGGCCACCGAAATCAAACCATCTCAGATAAGGAATAGCATCTCCCACAGTGAATTCCCCCATCAAACGCATGAACTCTCTCAAAGCCTTTATACATCTCTGTCCTTCATTCTCATCAACCCCAGTCTCATCACCAAAATATCTCTTCCTAACGGCCATTCTAAGAACCATGTTGAAAGTTAACTGAGAAAACCACTGCTTCATATCCACCAACACATAGTCACCCTCGTTCCTTCTTTTGCACCAAACATTGAATAGCTCTTTAATCGATGTTTGAACTTCCAACACACGAAAATCTCGTAGTTGATCAACTCTGCGACTTGAGAAGATCTCTTGAGTTGCAACCTTACGCAGTTCACGCCAATAAGGACCATACGGTGCAAAACCAAACACGGCTTGGTTGTAACTCATGTGTTCAATTGCAACAAGTTTTGGTCGAGATGAAACGGCCATGTCGTTTGTGGTGAAACATTCTTTAGCCATTTCCGAATTGCTGAGTACCAAAGTTGGTGTGGAACCAAGCTTGATGGTGAATAGGGGTCCATATTTATCAGCCATGGCACCTAATGTTCTATGGGGTGCTTTTGAACCTCCCAACAATGGAAGGTGACCAAGTATAGGCCATCCACCTTCCACTGTTGGAGCCTCTTTACTATTAGCAACTTTGGAGGGACGATAAAATATGAACAAACACAAGATCATTAGAGAAAGGAGTCCAATTACTGTAGTGTTTAGGTAATTTAGAACTGAATCCATTTGAATTGGTTTAAGGATTAAGAATAAGGTTGTGTATATATTGAAGAGTATGGTGTGTGTGTGGGTGTCTATATATACAAGGAAAGAGATCTTTTCATTCAGGTACAAGATGTACAAATCTTACATCGTATTTTAATCGTGGATTTTTTTTCATCTAACGGTTATAGTTTATTGAATTATGTTAATTAATTAATTATTAATTTCAAATAAACTATAACCGATAAATGGACATAAATCAACGGCTAAAATAAAAAATAAGACTTTTAAATCTTTCACCAAATTCAAAATATCTCTTCTTTATATATATGTGTGTGATTGTAGTTTTTTTTATTTTTTTTGAGCGATATGTTTATGGGATATTATACTTTTATATTTCTCATATTATACTTACATAAAAAAATGTGTTTTCCTTTTACTTTTATAAATTAATGGATTTATTTTTTAATATAAGATAATTTCTCAACTCCTATACCAGAGAAATAAAGGCTATGATTATATGCATGATTTGAAACTTTCGATGAGTACAAAGTTCGAAGACTATGCTTTTTTGGACTACTGCAACAAAACTATACCGAGTCTAGTACTGTCTATTTTGGAAATTTTCTGTGGCTGAGATGATTTTGTCTAGTAGTGTCTATTGTTTAGTATATATCCTGACTTTTTTATTAAATAAATTAAATTTAAAGACTTTTTTTTACTATTATATGTAAATTTTAGATTATTTAAAAAGCTCTTTAAATTTAGCTGATTTGTTAAATAAAGTGTTTGATATTCTTACATTAAAAGAGATCATTTTATCACCTAAATAAATATAAAAATGTACGAGGCCATGTAAAAAAAGAAAAAGAAAAAAAATAGGCTCCATATACTTTTATATGTGTATTAGAAATAATTTTATCTCCTACAATATAACAGATATTAAACCCTTAAATAAATATATTATCATTGTTATTATTATATTAAGACTCAGGGATTAGTGTTTTTTTGTTTGTTATAGTAAACAATTTTCGAGTAAAGCCTATTTTGAGTCCCCAATAAAAAATATGATCTCCCATTTCATCCCTTACAGAAAAAATTACCCATATTAGTACTTTTTTAGAGACTAAATTGGGTCTTCATTGAATTTCTGAGAGACCACATTTTTCAAGAACTGAAATTGTAGATGAAACAAAAGTTAATTTTTTTTTTGTAAGGGACGAAAGTGGGGGATCGTGTTTTTTGTTAGGGACCCTAAAAGGGCTTTACTCATAATTTTATATCCTATACGCATATTAAAGTATATAGGGTCCATGTTTTATTTTTCTCTTTCTTCTTTTCATATAAACTCCACACACTTATATATATATATATATATATATATATATATATATATATATATATATATATATATATAATGGAAGAAATCTTTTCATTCAGGTATAAGATGTAGAAATCTTATATCGTATCTTAATCGTGAATATTTTTTCATCTAACAATTATAGTTTATTGAATTATGTTAATTAATTAATTATTAATTTCAAATAAACTATAACCGATAAATGGACAGAAATTAAGGCTAAAATGAAAAGTAAGATTTTTAAATCTTATACCATATTCAAAATATCTCTTCTTTATATATATGTGTGTGTGATTGTAGTTCATTTTTTATTTTATTTTTAGCGATATGTTTATGGGGTATTATACTTTTATATTTCTCATACTATACTTACATAAAAAAATGTGTTTTCCTTTTACTTTTATAAATTAATGGATTTATTTTTTAATATAAGATAATTTCTCAACTCCTATACCAGAGAAATAAAGGCTATGTATAAATGCATGATTTGAAACTTTCGATAAGTACAAAGTTCGAAGACTATGCTTTTGTGGACTATTGCAACAAAACTATACCGAGTCTAGTACTGTCTATTTTGGAAATTTTCTGTGTGGCTGAGATGATTTTGTCTAGTAGTGTCTATTGTTTAGTATATATCCTGACTTTTTTATTAAATAAATTAAATTTAAAGACTTTTTTTTTACTATTATATGTAAATTTTAGATTATTTAAAAAGCTCTTTAAATTTAGCTGATTTGTTAAATAAAGTGTTTGATATTTCTTACGTTAAAAGAGATAATTTTATCACCTAAATAAATATAAAAATGTACGAGGTCATGTAAAAGGAAGAAAAAGAAAAAAGAAAATGGGCTCCATATACTTTTATATGTGTATCAGAACTAATTTTATCTCCTACAATATAATAGGCATTAAACCCTTAAATAAATATATTATAATTGTTATTATTATATTAAAACTCAGGGATTAGTGTTTTTTTGTTATATGAAACAATTTTCGAGTAAAGCCTATTTTGGGTCTCCAACAAAAAATATGGTCTCCATTGTCGTCCCTTACAGAAAAAATTACCCTTATTAGTACTTTTTTAGGGACTAAATTAGGTCTTCATTGAATTTTTGACGGACCACATTTTCCAAGAACTGGAATTGTAGAGGGAACAAAAGTTGATTTTTTTTTTTAAGGAACGAAAGTGGGGGATCGTGTTTTCTGTTAGGGACCCTAAAAGGGCTTTACTCATAATTTTATATCCTATACGCATATTAAAGTATATAGGGTCCATGTTTTACTTTTTTCTTTCTTCTTTTCATATAGACTCCACACACTTATATATATATATATATATATATATATATATATATATATATATAAGACAAATTCTTGGAATTCTTTGGGGGCTAGAGGGAAATACCCTCGAAGGGGGATTAGTCTCACCTTTCTTCCAGTAACAATAGTCCAATGCACCATATGTTTCAATGAGAAGTTAGCCTTAGACTGTACTCTGAGAACTAGATGGCTGAAGAAGATTGTGTGAGAATACCTTCATGTTATCTTTAAAAAAAATATCTTGAGAAACATTAATACCTAAAACTTGTTAGGAGAATTTATTGTTGAAATGCTTTGTCAATTGATAAAATCGCTTATGCTGAGTAAATTAACGGTTCAAGAATTTATGACCCTAAACCCTAAACAGAAGAACACAAAGTCACAAAAGGCCAATGATTTGGTGTAGGAATCAACTAACGTAGAAGGGCAATAGGAAAGCAACCTGAAAGAAAGAGGGTCGGAGACAAAAGAGAACAATGAGGTGTTTGGTGCGTGGATGGTAATTCAAAGATAGGCAAGGAATCGATGGCAGAGGACAGCTCCATCGAGCCATGGAGGGGGTCATCATCCCAATCGAAAAACATGATCAGCCAAAGGTATAATGACCCCAAATGGTAAATCTTAGTTAGAAATTTAATTTAAGGATTTAAGTGTCATAATTAGATGCAGAACATGATTTTGAGTGTTTTGACTGTTATCATGACTAGGTCATGAACTGTGACTTCTGCCGGATATTCTGCACTGCTGTGTAGCAACCGGTAGAACTCAAAAATGAGAAAAATATTCAATTTATGCCAAACAAGTCATTTTAGGACAAAAAATATTATTTTAATAAGTATAAGTGTATGTAGTGTAAATTAAGTAGATCAAAATTAACTATCATATTCCCACTTAAGAGACCATGTAGGAGTGAGAAAAACACATTGCATTACATCTTCTCCTCCTCTCTTCGTGCAAACCCGTGGACAGCTCCATGAAGAGGGCTTATTATGGTTTTTCTTTCTTCTTCCTATTTCACCATCTTACATTCATCAAATCCTAAAAGTCTCAACATGAAAGTTGCTCCTTAGGTCCTGAGGAAGAAAACACATAGCTCTTTTCACCTTAGGAAGCAATATTGAGTGAGAGATCCCCTCCATGGTAGCTCGCTTTCATCTTCATGGAAAAATGTTTAAATTTTGAGTGATTCTTTTCTTGAAGATTGATCCTTTGAGTGCCTAGGATCTATCCAAGGTAAGCTATCATATCTTCTATGGTTGAATGCTTGAGTTTTTATGTTTAGGGTTTATGAACATTGTGGTGGAAAAAATATTGAGTTTGAAATTTGAATGTGGAAGTGTAGAGGTGTGATTCATGAATTGTATATGTTTATAGTATTGGAAATAGCAAGTATATTTGGTTGGAAGTATAGAAATGCTCATAAACCGCTTCCTTTTAATTTCGGCCATCAAGGGTTGGAGAAACTTTGATGAATTAAATTTATGTGAGTGATGTCCTAGACCTATTGTATATTGTAGAATGGATGTGGATAGTTAAATCATGTCTGTGATGATTAAAAATTTGAAAACTCTCCATGATTCCTCCTAGGTATGCCATCGGCCTTGAAGAGGAATGAGGCTTGGGGTTTGTGTTGAATTGGTTGGGTGCTTTGAGGACAAGCATCACTGAGTTTCTTGTGATTCAAAGGTAAGAAAAATCCTACAGCTCTTCTCCTATTCTAAGCAGGAAAATAGGAGTTTGAAATGCAAATTAAATTTTGAACATGTGTGTAGACTTTGGAATATATGTATGTATATATAAGAGAGTGCAGGAGTTAAATGATTGAAGAATTCCTTGGTTGTGAAAATGCCACTTTCAGGCCTATGTGCTTTAATTGTGGAACTTTCGAAAATCATGAATATGTTAATGAATCTTGGATTAGATGTGTATGATAAGCTTGAATTTGATGGACTAAAGCACTGGAATCATGAAATTGCCATGGTTTCCTCTATGAGCCTTTTAGCCATTTACAAAGGAAGTATATTTTAAGAGTGACTGTTTGTGTTAGTGAGGACTTATACGGTCTAAGGACTATATGATTAGATGTTTAAACCTTTGGTTAGGTTAGAAAAAAAATGAATAAGTTCCTTCTTTGGGCCTTATATGTGAATCTGGCCATTTTCAAAGGAGATATGTGCTAGGAGTTACTGTTTTGCAAAGCAAGCACACTTTTAGGCGTGGAATAATGTTCTAAGGTGTGTGAACTTTCACTTTAGTGAAAGACAAGAAAATAAGGTAGCTCCTTTTATGACCTTAAAAAGAGTTTTGGCCATTTTCAAAGGAGGTATACGTTCGGAGATATTATTTCAAAAAGTGAGAACATTTTTTGCGTAAAATGATTTATATAGGTGTCTAAGCTTGGGTTTAGGCACTAGACAAAGAAATCTTATAGCTCCTTTGTAA
Organism: Gastrolobium bilobum; assembly: GCF_033153095.1. Lineage (NCBI taxonomy): Eukaryota > Viridiplantae > Streptophyta > Magnoliopsida > Fabales > Fabaceae > Gastrolobium > Gastrolobium bilobum. The sequence goes on from NW_026898278.1 coordinate 31,842, forward strand.
TGGGAACTCTGTCTTAAATTGGGAAAATAGGCTTTAAGGTTCTAAGAGAAATAATGAGTGTTCTGAAGGCCTTTTGAGAGTATCCTAAAACTAGGTAAATGTGTGGAATTATGTGGGGATCTGTTGAACAAACCAACCACCCATGGTCTAATATGGTTAAGTTAAAAGAAAATTGGTTATGACTTGTGTGTTAAGTAAAAGATGAAATCAATAAATGGTGTGTCTGGTTAATTACTTGGCTTTGAACCATTTTATTGATATTTGTGTTGATTCTCTTTTCTAGGTGCGCCTATGAGTCTTTTTGAGGATCCTACATCGGATGAGACTAGATAACTCGTACTTCGAGTAGGCCATTTATACATTTCGAGATGTAAGCTCTATGTTTAAGGGGTTCGCTCCTACTTTGTGTTCCGCCATAGTGTTCGGACTATGGTCGGGTTGTATGATATGTATGAGATATATGATATAGATACATTCATATAAAGCTATATGTTGATGTGATACGACATGTTTTATGTGATATGTATGATGATTCTTGGTCATTGAATCGATGTGCATAAACTCCATGTAGGGGAGAGATCCTTAGGAATAACAGTGTATCCCAATGAGATATGAGATATTCCATGTAGGGGAGAGACCCTTGGGAATAAGTGCGTTGATTTCCACTTGGAGAGGGTTCCTTGGGGAATGACTGCATACTTCAGAGATGTTATATGAGATATGTTAAGTACAGTATGATATATGATTATATGATGTTTTGTATATTATGTATCTGACTATCATGTAGGAAGTAGGCCCAGGGTATGTAGAGTTCTCTATAAACCTGAAGCTTATTGGAGATTCGTTTCTCACCCCGTTTGGGAATATGATTACAGGTACACAGTTAGCTGGAGAGCCCTCACGGGACAAGGACCCTACCCGTGGCTAGAGGTGCTAGCATGAGGATATGGAGTTTTGGGTAGCCGGAAGCTACTATTTTTTATAGATGTTATTTTTGGAGAGCATGTACTGTTGTATTTGTACTCTATTTATTTAGGGATCATGATGTCTGATCCAGAGTTATGTATATGGCATGTTGTTGTGAAATTTGCAATCAATTAAATCAATCACACAAATACGCAAGTGCACGTGTCACAAGTAATAAAGGGATATTTGAGTCCAAGATCGTTCCCACGGAGATAGTTTATAAAGTGTGGTTTACTCAAGTAAAGAAATTAGGAAAAAGGATTGATTTTTATGATTGGATTTATAAAATAAAAGACAATTAAAGGAATGAAAACAGTAAACTAATTCAAAGGTATTAAGGTTATGGATGAGATATAGGTCAGGTTCAATTTCATTGATACAACAATACTGAAACAATGCTTTAACGATGTTCTATCAATGCTTAATTAGTAACCGAACACAAAGGTATTCTAGGGCATTTGGCCCACCTAACATATATACCCAATAACTAATTCCCACATCTTTATGGACAAATTAATTACTGAATTATTTAAGTTTAAGTTCAAAGGCTATGTGGTGTGAATGATCTCTCTACCCATAACTTAATTAAGTTACTTTTCTGCACTTAATTAAACCACAACAAGGGTATGAATTAGGAAACCTCTCAGTCTCAACCTCCTCAATATCATATATGTATCTCTCAACATGCATACAGGAATAAGAATAAGCAAACTCATTGAAAAACTAATTAAACATTAATAAAAGCGAAGTTTAGGCATCCATTACAGTGTTACAGCATAGGTACTTTATCACCCAACCTAAGGAGCAATTTAGCTCATGATGGAATAAAGGAAAACAGAAAAGAAGACTAAAAAGATTTTGTTGTAAAAGTCTGTCACGGTCTTGCTCCAGCAAAGCTCCAACAACTCTTCTTCCTCCAAGAATCTACCTTTCTCTCTCTAAACGTAGTGTGGTGTTACCTTCAGTGGTTCCATCTTTTTGAATTCATATGGGACTCTTCTTTAAATAGAACAAGTTGTTGGTTAATTGGGATTTAAGTTTGGGAATGAAAATCCATGAATTATGTTGTTGCAGCCTTATTTTATCTTTATTTTCTTAGGATGTTGGCACTTGATTGGATAAGATCTTGATCTTCTTGATTTTATTTTGCCAATATTGTTGTTGATAAGATAAGAGTTTGTTATCCTTGATGTTGGGATTTGAGATAAGATTTAATCTTCATAAATGTCTTTATCTCTTGCTTGCTGATGCTTTATCCGTTTGTTGGGGAATAACTAACTTTTAAAATTTGAATTTTAGTTATTCCCCTGTCCTTGTTGTCATGCTATACCAATTGCTATATTATTACTTCGTCAGCTTCTCTACTACAGCACTCGGCGTCAACTTTTCCTGCAAAGACAAAGCACTCAACAAGTCATCTATTCTGGAACAGTAACGATTTTGCCACGCCTGGCCAAAAAAATTACCAGACTGTCACGTCAACAGTAAATTTTTCTAGAATGCCACGTGGGATAATTCGCTACACTGTGTAGCGAAATATGCTTGCAAATAATTCGCTACACAGTGTAGCGAATTATGCCACGTCAGAATGCACAGTCAGCAAAAATGACATGTGTCAAGCAGGTAGTAATCGCTACCCTGTGTAGCATATTATGTTCGCGAATGATTTTTTGACACGTGGCACACTTTCGCAGGAAAAAGTTGACGTGTCATAATTCGCTACCACTGGTAGCGAATTTGGTCTGCAATATGACCACATGTCACGAAATTATTGGCCACAAAATTCGCTACCAGTGGTAGCGAATTATGACACGTGGTAATCTGGTAAAAAATATTGTTCGCGTGGAATTTGGTTAAAAAATTTGACAAAACGTGGCATTTTGGTCACTGTTCTATCTATTCTTACACAAAACCAAGGATATTGTCTCATTTTCCATATTTCGTCATCTAAAATCACGTAATCATGAATATGCAACATTTAATTCAATTATCATGTGAATAAGACAACTTATGTGGAATTTATGCAGCAAATTCATCATAAAAATACCAAATAAACTCTCATTTGGGAGAGTTAACACTTGTATATGTGTTGTACATGTTTTTCGCTTTTGATGCATGTATATGTTAGTATTTAGGAATTATTATGAGATAAGGTATATTCTGATATGTGATTATTGCGTATTGTTAGATTCAGAGGCATGGAGCCTTGTATATATGCGTCCGTGGATGGGTTTTATAGTCATATGTGACATATACCTAATATATTATGATGCATGTGCTTATCAGGGCATTATGATAGTGAGATTATATCCCTGTTTATCCGAGAAACAAAGGGAACTCTGTCTGATTTGAGACTCCGTATGGAATGACACTTGTGGTCATATCCTGATGGTATGTGATCTTTGACTATGGTCATTGATCACAAATGTATTAGTGAATGAAAGGCAAGAAAGAAAGTATGTTATGAACAAGTAAGAAAAGATGTATGTGTTTCAATATATCATGTGAATTAAAAGGAAAGAAAAGAAGAAGAAAAGTTAGCTCGTACTTCCGCTAATCGAGTTAAAAGATTAACTAAGACTTCCGCTGAGACATGTTTAAATATCATATTTATGTTAATTAAACCGCTCAAAACAGGGATGTTACAAAGGTCAACGGGCAACAGACAGAGTTGGGGCAACCCTAACAAAGCCTAGCGTGAAGACTTAGAAGCCTAAGGTCAGCAAATCGAGGGAACAAATTGTCTCAAGAAGATATCCTCAGATATTCAGAATGAAGGAACGGTTCCTATGTTAGTTTAAAATACGAAAAACAACAAACCAGTGTCAACAAAAGTTGATGTTAGAAGGAACACGAAAAAAAAGGAGGGGAAAATAAAGGAAAGGACAAATGTGGAGTTCGGGCCCTAACGTTGTCCAAGTGGCCCCAACCGAAAACAATAGGAAGGAAAGAGGACCCATGCCCCATGGTGCCAAAAGTTCAACATACAGCATCTCAATGTAAAGAGTTGTATAGGAACATGTAACACCTCATTCTAGAACCAATTTGTTAGCATTGTTTATGATATTAAGCGCAGTTACGATCACAATATTCAATTAAAATTAATGGATATATTTTTTTCTTTTTAAACTTCCATCAGTATCTAATTACATCATGTGATTATGTTTCCTTTGCTACACCATTCACATATGTGATTGCAATGTTTTAACGAAGCGAAATTACTTGATAATAGCTTAATACCATACTCTAAATGACTTCCAAAACCTAAGTCTGTTACGGCTCGCTAACCAGCTCGCGGTAGCAAGCGGGATCAGTGAGCTATTGTTCCCTCGCTGACCAACTCGCTCAAGCTAGGAGGTATGTAACACCCTATTCTACAACCGATTTGTTAACATTGTTTATGATATTAAGCGCGATTACAATCACAATGTTCAATTACAATTAACAGATAATTTTTTTTAACTATCATCATTATCTAATTACATCATGTTATTATGTTTCCTATGCTACACCATTCACACATGTGATTGCAACGTATTAACGATGCGGAATTACTTGATAATATCTTAAACTATACTCAAAATGATTCCCAAACTCAATTAATTTAATTAATTCCCATGTGGACCAAGGCTGCGACGTGGTTTGGAAGTGGGATGGACCTAACCGTATTAGGTTCTTCCTGTGACAAGCTAAAAATGATATTCTTAACGAAGGCTAGGAGAATGGAGCGTAAGTTGACTACCTCAGATACGTGTACCAGATGCCAAAATCACGTGGAAAACTGCTTGTATTTCCTGAGAGACTGCAGTTGGAGTAAAGGAGTGTGGGAAATACTTCTCCACCATTCTTTGCATCCTAGATTCTTCACCCAACCGTTCCAAATATGGCTGAAAGATAATCTTACAAAACGAACGAACTCACATTCAGTTCAGAACTAGCACCTAATCTTTGTGGTTGCTTGCTGGCACATGTGGAAAGCAAGGAATGAGCTGATTTTAATGGCAAGAACCTACACGAAAGAGAGACTAGCTTTGCAATAAAGAACTATATGTGCAACATCCTCACTACCCAAAAGCTCCTCTCTTCCGATGTTCTTTCTAATGCGCAAAAGACAATTCAACATATAAGATGGAAACACCCAAGACAAGGCTGGATTAAAGCGAATGTCAATGGTTCAAGTACTAACAGAAGGTTGAGCTATAGCTTTGGAGGAGTCTTAAGGGATCATATGAGAAAATGGACCGTTGGCTTCTGAGGGAGATTGGGACATGGAAACTCCTTAACTTAAGAAAATGAGAGGCTTTCTCAATGGGGTGCAGCAAGTTAGAAAGGCAAGATACAAGAATATTTGGGTTGAGGGGGACTTATTGGTTGAGGTTAACCTGATAAATAGAGGGTGCCAAGAACACCATCCTTTTTGTATAATAACCTTCACATATAATTGTTGATTTAATTATGAATTAATGATTTTAATCATAATATTGAAGAATAATTATAAGAAAAGTAAAAGAAAAAGAAATAAAGTCACCAAAAATGAGTTAAAATGGCAGTTAAGGGGTAAAAATATGGGTTGGCAAAATTATCCAAAAGGTAAAAGTAAAAATAAAAACATGACAAGAAGAATATTATAATCCATTAGGTAAAGTTTGGTAATAAATAGAGGTGACTAGATAGATAAATTTTTACCTAGTTGAATTTCACTTTAACCTATAAGTGAAAGTTTCAAAACATTCATTATTTTCTTCGTCTTCTAGCGGACTACTCGATAGAGAGGAAGAAAAGAAAAGTTTGAGTGAAAATCTTTCAAAATTCATAACTTAAGCTAAAGATCTCCGAATGACTTTGTTCCAAAGTCATACTTGTGAGAAATTTCGAGAGGAACACATTGGTACCCATATTTTCGTGTATGGTTTACTGTAAAAAGAGTTCATGACAGAGAGAAGGATAATAGATATGGTGGAGATCTAACCACCCAATAAGACTTATACATGCAATTCATTCGTAGCATTAAGCCAAAGCACCGATATAAATGCTTATGTCCTACTTCTTCTTTCATGATTTATTTATTTATTTATTTATTTTTGCTAAATTTAAAAACAATACATCATTGAAATAAATTCATAACAGGATTACATGATTTCAATACACTTCAATGAAACCTTAGACCACAAGTATCACCTGGTTTCATAACATTTTGTGAGACAAACACCATTTAACTAAGGATCATATAGTTTCATAACAGTTGGGAGACAAACATGGTTTAACCATAATCGCAAGTGGGGTAGCTTTGGTGTTGGTAAATTCAAAGGATTCAGTCATATCAATAGGTTCAGTAGATGGATTTAAGATATCAAAGGAATGCAAAAAACTGGCCAAAGTGAAATGAACAATACTCAAGCCAAGGGACATTCCAGCACAAGAGATAAATATTTTTAAATCATGACAGAATTTTAGGCATATAGGGGTTACATCAATCACAAGAGATAATTTTATCCCGTTGATTGAGATTCATATGACATGCATGCTAAAAGTAAACATGACAGAATCGATTCTTTTCAATCTCTTTCTTATTTTATTAAATAAAACAACAAATATAAAACTGTCGAAATTTGTCTTTAATCCTTTATAACGAGGTAATTTATTTTTTAAAATTTCATAATTTAATTAAATTTTAAACAGTTTAGTATAATTTAAACAAATTTAAAAGGATTTTTATGTTTCTAGTTGTTTTTAATTTAACTAAGTTTTTAATTAAATGTTACTAATTATAAAATTATGATTAAGTTCTTGAAATCAATAATAACAATAGATAATAGCTTCTATAATTATAAATGAGTTTTTACGGCTCTCTTGTTACAAGAGAGCCTTTCAAATTTTTACAGAGAAAATAGTTATGAAACAAGAAAACAAAAAGTTTTCCAGACCCACATGAATTGAGAGAGAGAAACAAATGCAACGTGAAAGAAATAAAATTAAATAAAATTTAATAGACCCCACTTCAATTTTTGTGTGTGCAGGCAAATTTTTTGTTTTGTTGTTACATAACCGATATATTACCCTTCATTATTTAATAAAAAAACAAAAGCACGTTTTCGGTGTATGAACAGGAGAGAAAAAACTCTCATGTTTCACAAGATTCTATTTTCCCATTATAAATACCCCTTGTACTTTTTATGCAACTATCATTCTTTCCTTCCACGGTTACATGTTGAATATCTGTTCCGTTAGTTTTATTTTCTACGAAAAACTAGAAAAATAGGAAAATGACTTATGTGAGAATTGTATATAAAAAAGAAAAAGTTTACATTTCTGTTATTGCAATATAATTTCTGTTATTACTAAAATTTTCCGGATCATGACTGTCTACCTACTAAAAGGAGATTGTCCATTTTTGGCTGGCTGATTCTGTTGGGATAAATTTTAAATGTTCGTTTTTTATCAGTTTTGATTTTTAGTTTCATGTGTCAATTAGAATATTAATGAGTCAGTTATGTCAGTTAGAATATTAATGAGTCAGTTATGTCAGTTATAAAGTAATAAGGGTGTTATGTGTGGAGTTATGTTGGTCAGTTTTATAGCTTATAAATAGCCTTTGATAGTTTGTATGAAATGTAGATCAAGAGAAAAAGGAAAATAGCAAGAGAAAAAGAGCAAGAAAGCAAGAATAGAAAAGAAAAGTTTTTTTGTAGATACACAAGTATGGCTGTCTCTTGCATCTGTGTGGATATTCAATTCTAACAAATTGGTATCAGAGCTTGGGCTATGGAGGAAAAGAACGAGATGGAAGTGCCACTCTTTTATGGAGATAAAGATGAAGCATTGGTCTTCTTACTTTGTCTAAAAGAATATTTTCGGAGAGAAAAAACATTTGAAGAGGACAAATGGCATGAAGCTTTATGTAGATTCAGAGGAAGCGCAATCAAATGGTTCCGTACATGGGACTGCCGCGATTTTAATAACATGTGGAAGAATTTTCAAATAGCCTTTATAGCGAAATATCTACCTGGACAGTTTGATTTGATTGATGAAGAAGAAGATGAAATCATCAATGATGAATGTAACATCCCCGTCTCGAGCCGGTTCAATTAACATACATATGATACAAACAGAAACAGCGGAAGACTTAACTTACAAAAATATGAGCTAACTTTTTCTTTTTCTAACTTAATTCTTACTCGGCGTAAACGAAAATCGGGCAGAGTTTCCTCTATAAATCGGACAACTGGGGATTTTCCAATCCCACTCAGAAGCATTTCCTGATAAACAGTTTATACAACATATCAATTCAGAAATACCAGATATCCAAATATAATCAAATACCCATACATGGGCGCATGCATAACATGGCTTCGTGCCACTAAATCTAACAGCATGCCATCAAAACATAAACCTATCTGAATACTACATCATCATATAACGTTCCTGAATACTCAAATGTACATGCATCAAACTGATAGACATGTACAAAACATATACAGGCCATATACAAAATAAAGGATCAATATCATGATCCATCAAATGCGAAAATACTAGAATACATCAAACACTCCAAAAAGGTAGTAGCCTACAGCCACTCAAAATCCGGTCTGTCAACTGCCTCAGCCACGTGTCGTGTCCCTGCCTAGTGAGGACTCACCGGAAATCTGGGCCCCTGAAAATGTGTCCCCAAAGAGGGGTGAGATTACAAATCTCAATAAGCTCCAGGTTTATAGAGAATTCTCCATACCCCTGGCTCACTCCTGCATGAAATTCAGATACAGAGTATACAAATACAACATATAACAGATATCATAACAGAACCGAGCATATATCCATATCATATCAGAGATGTGCGCCGTCATTCCCAAGGGAGGACCCCAAGCGGAAATCAACGCACGTGTTCCCGAGGGAGGACCCCAAAGCGGAACCAGACATATCAGAGGAGTACACCATCAGTCCCGAGGGAGGACCCCAAAGCGGACGTCCGGGTACTATACAATCAATGGCCAGAGATTGTTACAGAAATCATATTACAGAAGTCATATCAGAGCAAAACATATCATGTTATCAAATAACTCTATATGAATGCATCTATACAAAGCATCTAAATCACAGTCATACAGTCCAACCATAGTTCACTAACCATGGTGGAGCACTCAAGCAGGAAAAGACTCCTTAAACATAGAGCTTACCTCTTGAAGCTTTACCAATACGCTTACTTGTGGAACAAGTTACTTTTATCGCTTCAAGAGATTTCCGATCCTTCTCAATCCCTAGGCACACCTAGAGAATAATTTACAATGCATCAATAAAATGATGCAATACCATAATTATTTCATAAGCATACATTTTATCGCTTATTTTCCTTTCTTTGCATTTTTGCCAATCCTATGCCAATACACAAGTCTAGACCTCTATACACCCGTTGGCGTTCTTTAATTTAATCAAGCATTTACTTAAGAATTTTTCTCATAAATCATGTTATTTTTCTTTAAAAGTCGCGGGCGTACCCTTAGGGACTCAAGGTATTTTTCAACCATTTGTCAAAGCATTTCACTTCTTAGCTCATCCATTGGTATATTAAAATGCAACCCATTTTATTAGAATAAAATGTAACCAATACATAGATACCCCTAAACATCCTATAGTTCGTAACATAGAGCAAGTATTTGTAGGATTTTTTTCTGACTTTGGCATTTCCACCAATTAATCCATTTACACTACATTCCAACATATTTTACCTTTTCAAACATACAATAAAAATTTGCATGATGAACCCTATATAAGCCATGAAGGCCGAAACCTAGGGGAAAAGTGCACTAGGGCTTTTCAATTTTTTTATCACAAATTAATGCTTACTAAACACTATCATTCCTATACAACAACAATCCATCATAATTTTCACCTTCTAACATCAAATATTTCCCACTCAAAACATGCTCCAAATTTTCAAAACATAGATCACAAAATAATACCATAGAAATAGAGGTTTCTTACCTCTAATCACTTGTACAAAGCCTAGAGAATAACCTCCAAGCAAAGCTCCATCAAAAACCCACTTTTTCTCCTCCTATGAATAGTAATCCGAAAATAAGAGGAGGAATAACTCTTCACACACTCAACTATAGCTCAAATGGATAGGTGCAATGGATCCTTGAGTGGTTCCTAATCAATTTCAAGTGGTGGGTCATAAGATTTGGTTGAGAATTCAAGAAGAAATCAACAAAACAAGCAAAACCCTAACCCCCCCTTTTCCATGGCTGAAGCTCGGCCCTTCAAGAGAGAGAAGAAGAAATTTTTGCAATGAATAGTGATTCATTTAAGTGGCCAAGCTATTTAGGCACATGTGGCCCTTTTGTCGGATGTTTTTCTATCGCGTATTTCACTTAAATTTACCGGAAACTTAACTTAAAGCTACGGATATATTTTTATTTTTCTAAAGTTATTTAAATTAATTTTTATTTCCTAAGGAACAATATTCATAATTCACAGTATGGTTTTTGCACCGTTTTTAACGAAATGCACTGTGAACCACTAACTGTACTTTATTTAATTCTGAAACTTAACACTTATAAACTTATCATTTTCTTGGGCCTATATTGACTTGCTTGGCATATATTGGACTTTCTTATTCTTATTTCATCAATTATTTATTTCTGGACTCTACCGGTTGCTTAAACAGCAGTACAAAATACCCGGTAGAAACACTATTCACGAGATTTTCACGGAAAGTGCCAGACTATACAATTTTTTGTTCTGAACTCATATTTGTCATCAGAATTTTCAAATTATGTTCCTAAAATTATTTTGCTCATTTTAAGCTCTACCGGTTGCTTCACAAAACTGTAAATTCTCCGGCAGAACGCACTGTTCATAACATAGTCATGATTACAGTCAAAATACTCGAAATCGCTCACTGAATCTAATTATGGCATTTAAATCCTTAAATTAAATCTCTAACTAAGATTTATCAGTTAGGGTCATTATATTCACCCCACCTTTTAAGGATTTTGCCCACAAAATCAAATATCAAATATACATATACCTGACATCAAACTCAGGATATCGCTGGAGAATTTCATTCTCCCGCTCCCAAGTGGCGTCCTCAGGAGTCAATCCTTCCCATTGTACCTTGATCATGGGAATAGTCCTGTTTCTCAACACTTTTTCATCACGTGCTAGAACCTTAAACGGTCCCACAACAAACTTCAAGTCTTTTCTTACTTCGATATTGTCCGGCTGTACAATGTGTGATTCATCCGGCACGTATTTTCGAAGTTGACTGATGTGAAAAACACTATGCAAATTTGACAGATGTGGAGGTAAGGCAAGCTGATAAGCCACAGGTCCGACCCTTTTCATAATCTGGTAGGGCCCAATGAACCTAGGACTCAACTTCCTCACTCCTAGAGCACGCCCAACACCCGTAGTCGGAGACAAACGGATAAATACATGATCCCCTTCTGAAAATTCAAGGGGTCTATGCTTTGCATCATAATAACTCTTTTGGCGACTCTGTGCTTTCTTCAATCGATCCTTAATCATCATAATTTGATCGGTAGTCTCTTGGACCATATCAGGCCCAAATAACTGCCTCTCTCCAATTTCTGACCAACAAGTAGGCGCCCTGCACCTACGGCCATACAAAGCTTCATACGGAGCCATGCCCAAACTGGCATGATAACTATTATTGTAGGAAAATTCCACTAGAGGAAGATATTTATCCCATGCATTTCCCTGCTCTAAGGCACAAGCCCTCAACATGTCCTCCAGGGTCTGAATAGTCCTCTCAGTCTGACCATCAGTCTGGGGATGATAAGCCGTGCTCAGCCTCAACTGTGTACCGAAGGCCTGTTGCACTGCATCCCAGAGTCTAGAAGTAAATTTAGGGTCCCGATCACTAATGATACTTTCAGGAACACCATGAAGTTTCACAATCTCTCTTACATATATCCGAGCCAACTGCTCTGTGGAGAAACTCGTTTTAACTGGTATGAAATGTGCAGACTTTGTCAATCTGTCAACAACTACCCAGATGGAATCAAAACCAGCCTGAGTTCTCGGTAATGCTACTACAAAATCCATAGAAATACTGACCCATTTCCATTCAGGAATATCCAAGGGCTGCAGTAATCCAGAAGGTCTCTGATGCTCAATCTTAACTTTCTGACATGTCAAACACTTACTCACAAATAGAGCAATGTCTTTCTTCATTCCCGACCACCAGAAATTCCGTTTCAAGTCTTGGTACATCTTGGTAGCACCAGGATGGATAGTGTACTTACCCATGTGACCCTCAGTTAATACCTCATCTACCATCTGACCTTTTGGAACAATGATCCGATCCTTGTAAAACTTAAGACCGAACCTATCAGTGGACACAAAGTCCTGCTCTTTCATAGACTGAATCTCTTCATCAAGCAATTGAGCCTCTTTAATCCGCTCAACTAATGAATTCAGGACTACCGTAGTAGTCAATAAATGTGGACTATCTTCTGTATTCACAGGAATGTGGAGATCCCTGAATTTCTCAATCAAGTTATACTCGGAAATCATCAAATTGGCCATACCAAGCGTCTTTCTGCTTAAAGCATCAGCTACTACATTGGCTTTACCAGGGTGATATTGCAATTCAAAATCATAATCCTTCAGAAATTCCACCCATCGGCGTTGCCTCATGTTTAGCTCCTTCTGATCAAACAGATACTTTAGACTTTTGTGGTCACTGTAGACAATAAAATCGGCCCCGTATAGAAAGTGTCGCCAAATTTTCAATGCGAACACTACGGCTGCCAACTCAAGATCATGTGTCGGATAATTCTCCTCATGCGGTTTCAACTGCCGAGAAGCATAAGCGACCACCTGACGGAACTGCATTAACACACAGCCTAACCCAAACTTAGAAGCATCACAATACACCACAAACTTACTTGTAGGATCCGGCAATATTAATACCGGAGCTGTAGTCAACTTCCTTTTTAACTCTTGAAAGCTCACTTCACATTCTTGGGTCCACACAAATGGGTTCCCTTTACGGGTTAACCGTGTCAACGGTAAAACCATCCGTGAGAATCCCTCAATAAAACGCCTATAATATCCAGCCAAACCAAGAAAACTCCTGATCTCTGTAACATTTTTAGGACGTTCCCATTCTACCACTGCTTCAATCTTGCTCGGGTCCACTGCCACTCCTTCAGATGAGATGACATGGCCCAGAAATTGTATCTCAGAAAGCCAGAATTCACATTTTGATGGTTTAGCATACAACTGATGCTCTCTCAGAATCTGCAAAACAACCTTTAGATGCTCGGAATGCTCTTCTTTACTCTTTGAATATATCAGTATGTCATCTATAAAGACCACCACAAACTGATCCAGATAGGCTTTAAAGATCCGATTCATATAACCCATGAAAACGGCTGGTGCATTTGTAAGCCCAAAAGGAATAACCAGATACTCATAGTGCCCATAACGGGACCTGAAAGCTGTCTTCGGAACGTCATCCGGCTTTACCCGGATTTGATGATACCCGGACCGGAGATCAATCTTAGAAAATACAGTCGCACCCCGCAACTGATCCAACAAATCATCTATCCGCGGCAAAGGATACTTATTCTTAACAGTAACCTTGTTCAACTGCCGGTAGTCTGTACATAATCTCATAGACCCATCCTTCTTCTTAACAAAGATCACCGGTGCTCCCCACGGAGACACACTCGGTCTGATAAAATTCTTACTGGACAAGTCTTCAATCTGCTTCTTCAATTCAGATAATTCTAGAGGTGACATCCGGTATGGGGCAAGGGAGATAGGTCCCACACCAGGCAATAAGTCAATTGCAAATTCAATTTCCCTCTCTGGAGGAAAGTGCGGAATTTCATCCGGAAAGACATCCTCAAACTCAGAGACAATCGGAATAACAGAAATTGGCTCCTTGTTGACGCCAACCAGACCTCCCAATAAAACATACCCGGAATCTCCTTCCTTCAAGGCCTTTACCACCTGAAGTACAGACAAATAAGGAGACTCCATTTCTTCATCATGAGATGAGACATAAATGGTTTTACTGCAGCAGTCAATCTTCACACAGTACTTGGACAACCAATCCATCCCCAGAATTAAATTCACAGAAGCAAGGTGCAAGACAATAAAGTCGGCAGAATATTCCCTGCCTTCATACTTGAATTTCACATTTTCACAAACATAGTCTTCATTAAAAACTCTTCCCACAGCCGTAACAATACGCATAGGAGTTTTCATTTTTATCACATGCAGACCAAATGCTTCAGCTACATAATCAGCAATAAAAGAATGCGTGGCACCAGAATCAAACAAAACACTAAGCATTTCATCATGAATAGAAATCATACCTCGCACCAAACTAGCTGACCTCTCAGCCTCTTGCTGAGTCACTGCATATACTCGGGCAACTGGAGGTGGGAGAGGTAGAGATGGTTCCTCAACCACAATAGGAGCCGGAGTGGCCTGAATAGTAGAAACCTGTCCCCCATTAAAGGGGCAGTCCCTAATAAAATGCCCAGGTTGGCCACATTTGTAACACAATCTTTGCTCTTTTCTGCAAACCCCAGCATGAACTTTACCACATGTAGCACATAGAGAAGCAGGCTTAATATTTCCAGGCTTAGAATTTCCCGCCTTTTTGAACTTACCATCAGACTGTCTAACCTGCAACCCTTTTCCTTTAGAATTCCCAGAAGTGTTTTTAGGACCAGAATTAGGAGCAGATTGGTCCTTATGCTTCCTTCTGTAATATTCTTGAATATTTTTACACTTTTTAACAAGTGCAGCAAAAGTATCAAATGAGTCACCTGCAAGTTTTTCAGAGATGTTATCATGTAATCCTCTATGAAATTTAAAAATCAAGTCATCCTCTGTAGGTGGAGCTCTCTGGAAATGAGAGTATTTGGCCAGCTTATTGAACTTATTCAAGTATTCATCAATAGACATCTGACCCTGCTTTAGTTCTTCAAATTCACCCTTCTTCCTTATCCGGGCTTCAGCCGGAAAGTATTTCAGCAAGAATTGCCTTTCAAATAAAGGCCAGGTAATAGCATAACCCTGACATTCCAAGGGCAGACGGGTATTTCTCCACCAATCAGCTGCATCATTCTGCAACATATAAGAAGCATACAACAATTTCTGCTGATCATCACACTCCATGACAGTAAAAATGCGATCCAATTCTTCTAACCACTGAATTGCAGCAATAGGATCAATGCCTCCTTTATAATTTGGTGGTGCATGTTTTCGGAAGGCATTTAGCATTCTTTCTCTTTGCTCTCTATTAGTGGCTGGCTGTGCCACACCACCCCTGTGACTAGATTCTTCATTCACATCATTATTTCCTTCACCCTCCACAACAATGGGATTATGAGGAGGAGGAACAGGCTGTTGTGGTTGTGGCTCAGGCTGTGGCTGTTGCAAAGGCTGTGGCTGTGGACCTTGCCCACCCGCCCTCACCTCAACCAAGAGTAATCTCATCATTTCAATATTCGCCATTCTGCTTGCTGCCATCATTATCATTGGATCTGGCTGTGAAGTATTTCCCCGCGGGTTAAGTCGGGGTCTTGCCAAATCTGCCAATATTGGATCGGTCGGGTCAATAGGAGGATCAGAAGTCCTTCTTGGGCGAACCATAATTCTGCATATTTCACACAAAGGAATGAGTTAGCTACGCTCACACTCGGTGATCAGACATGCATATCATAGTATTCCAAGAAAAACTCAAGAACATAACAACCC